>NW_004798136.1:105310-109028 GCF_000002075.1 Aplysia californica | reverse complement strand
TCTCTCTCCCCCCTCTCTCTCTCTTTTAATTAGTCTGTCTGGTTCCCTCTATCTATTTGACACACCACTCTCAGGTAAAGATCACATAACCAGTATTGGCACAAAAGCCAGAAAAGGTCTGCTGCACTGAAAACTATGGCGAGTAGCAGAATGCCACAGAGAATTTTGGCCATACTTTACCAGACTCCTGTGCTGTTTATGATAGACTATGCCTCGGTCTCCTTACCTTGTCAACGTCACAGCTGAAGCACCTTAAAAGAATTCAGAACGAAGGTATGCGGACTGTTCTCGGGTGTACGCGAGAGACATCCTGCGAGGCTATGGGCTATCTACTGGACATTTCAGCCACGGTAGAACGTCGCAAGATTGTTCAGGGGAAAGCGTGTTTGAGAGTCAGCACCGATTATCAGCATCCACTGCATGACAAAGTGGGAAGAACTGTACGTCTGCTTAGAGGGACTGAATGGATGAATGAAGCAGCGACAACTTAGGCTAAATGCTGTGAAGTGCAAGACATCCTAAGGGGCAGCGCATGGGTCAGAGTCACTGACACACTTGGGCAGTATACCCGAGTGGTAGCAACCTCTGGCAGAGAATGTCGTGAATGGCCAGAGGGGGCAGCCAATTTCGAGGTAAAGACGATGATAGATGAAAACAGTGAACCGGGCGACGTAGTCTTCTCCACAGATGGATCACTGCAGCGTGGAGTCAAATCTGAATGGGCTTTCAGCGTCCATGTAAACGGGGTCATACAGAGAGAGCATGAAACGCTACTCACTATTATGTCAACTTCTTCTTCTACAATGTATTTGTTGGGTTTTTTGTTGTTGTCGTAGTTGTTTTATTGGCTTGGAATTTTTTTAGTCTCTTGTCAATTTTTATGAAATTGACGCTCTATGATAAGTAGAAAAATGGTGCACTTGATAGTGTTAGGTATTATGTACATAATTATTGTATTAACGTTAACCTAATATGATATTATAATGATTTATTCCTTAAAACTGTAGCCAAGTCCCTTTTAAAAACAAAGAAAGAAAGATAAAAAAGAAGTTTCATACCATCTAGAATAAGACTACTGTTAGAATGAACATCACTCTGCATTGCTTTTCGAGTAGGTATCTATATGACTCTAACCAAGAACAACACACTCACTGTGAGTCGTTATTTCGTGGCGTCTCGTTCTTTGATCGTAAACCAAAAGGCGGATTTTACTGTAGCCACTCTGCGGTGCTGACATTATGCTAATTTAGAATAACAAAGGTCTATCTGACATGTTTGGCTGTTTTGAGTTATTAAGATCATGATGTCAGAAACCAAATGCTCTATCTGCTCTATCAAAATCGTAAGATTATTTGGAGTTGTTATCAAGATACTCAAAGAATTGCTTTCGAAAAAGCTTGACATATTGTGACACTCTGAATTTTTTACGTCAAATTTCTCAAAAGTAGGCACTGAGCAGAACCAGATAGCTTCTAGAGCTTTGTAATTCTAGGGTAGTAGGGTAGCAATTGATTGTCGGTCATCCTTCCGACACTTTTGGCATGAACACGCCGCAAATTAAAATCAAATTTGGAGCAACTTCAGTTGTTGTTGTTTTTCTTCTTTTTCTTTACTTTTGAAATGTTGCGTAAAGGCTCAGCATCTGGCGTTTGCGACATCTAAGTTTTGACAACTCTTTTTTATATTCTTCCAATCCAGAGAAATGAAGAAAACCATGTGTGTTGGGGCCATGTTGATGGTGGTTCTGTTGATGAGCCAGTGCATGGCGTACACCTAAAGAGCTCCACTAATGTGATTGAGAGTTGTTGACGGTAGTTGTTTCGTTTCGAATGATGGTGTTTCGCATACACAGTTATTATTGCAACTTAACACCCATTCCCACTCAATTTTCATTGAAAAAGCTGTACTGCCCGTTAGTTTTAAGGGTATTTTCCAAAAATCACCCTGACCAAAGTAATAAAGTGAAAGCCATGCTTTTGCCCACATGATGAGAACAATTGCATTCACTTTGATAAAACAATATTGGATTTGGAATACTTGGTGTTTTTGAATTTTAGTGAATTTTTATACTTTTTCCGTAAATGCTACGTAATGTTATGTAAATGTTTAGACTCAACACACAGAAATATTCGTCAAAAATTAATCTTTTACACTTGTCTTCCAACTTGGCTTAAATTCAAGGGAAATGACTGTAGATGATTTCCACCACTCACTACTGCAGCTGTTGCTTCCTCTTGACCAGAAAAAAAATCCGAAAGTCTGAGTTCGCAACAATTGTGAGCTCGGGGACGTGGCGGTTTTCCAGCTTTTTCGCAACAGTTGCGAGGTGGAGAACGTTGGATTTGGTCTGCTGGAGTCCACCATTCTTAAAATGCAGTATAGCATGTCCAAGACGACCACCACTGTAGAACAGAAAAGAAAACTGTCAAACATTTTAGACAGGTTGTCTTCTTGGACAGTGTCGCTAATTTGGAGGCTCCTTCTCAATTTACTTCTCAAAGGCCAGTATCAAAACTGTTGTGATGAAAGTAGATTAGAGAAGCAAAGCGTTGTTAATAAAGAAAATAAAGAAAAAGTACTCGAAAAGGTAGGGCCAAAAAGTAACACAATTTAAAAAAAAACATCGAGCTGCCCAACCCTGTTCATGATCCAGAAAATCAGTGAAAATATGTTTAGTATAGTTAGATTTGTTTATCTGAACGATGTGCAATGTATAGTAGTTTTCCGTCACATTAAATGACTAGTTTTGTTTAAGGGTTCAACTCTATGTTTTAATCGGGGGGCAAAGACTAATTTTTTTTGGCAGGGTAATCAAAATGAGACTAAGAACTAAAGAACTAGGTAGAAATGAAAACACACAAGAAAATATAATTTTCCCAAACAGGAACATAATCAACAAAACTTGTTATTCGAGGCGGCATCACTGAGTCGTGGATGAAAACCAGTCCTGAATTCATATTATTGTTTTCGTATACGTCATGTTCACCCGCGAAAATAACCGAAAAAATATTTCATGTTCAGTAAATAATATTTATTCCCCAAGTTCTTACATCTCCTGATAATAATTATGCTACTTATCATCCTTTTCCCTCATGTATATCTCCTAATGATATTGCATTAATTATTATGCCACCTATCTCCCTGAGCTTCTCGACTAGGAGAGAGATCGTAGCTCTGCTGACGGCCTCGAAGGAAGCAGAATCAATTCGGTTGTCAGGCGAAGTGCACCTCTTTACTGGCCCGCACAGGTTCTCCTGGAGAAACGAGGGCTAGCCAAACGTTTTCCCTAGTTTATGGTGTAAGCAGCATCTCGCAATCTCAGAATAACAAGGTTACCCTTTCTTTTTGTGATATTTGAGACCCAGGTTTTCATACACTCTATTATCTCCCAAAAATCAAGAATAAAAGCAACATGAGTTTTTCCCTGAAAATAATAATATAGGAAAAGGAGTTCTAACTTTTGAGTACAGCTCAAAGGAGTACAAAGGAAAAGCCCCGGACATTTTTACTCCAAACACTACGTTTTTTCACCTAGAACCCTGTTGTTCTGAAGTCGCTATATTAGAAGGAAAAACTCTGTTGTTTGGTGAGATTCTCTACAAGGAGAATCAGATGAATGGGCCAACCTTTTGCGTTTGTGCAAGCGGTTGTTGAATCGATTGTATCAAAGACTCAAATTAATGTTTACCAGCTCTTGTCAAGGAAACAAGAGGGGGAG
>NW_004798136.1:97730-100230 GCF_000002075.1 Aplysia californica | reverse complement strand
GTAGCGGTTGGGTGCTTCGCTGTCGTATGCAGGAGACCCGAGTTCTATTCCCCAATGTGGAGACATTTTTATTGAATATTTCAGTCTTTTTCCTGTGATACTTAGTTCCTTTCAGCCAGGATTGACACCATCAGACAGGGTTGGAAGTCAGCCTCCTAAATCATCTAAATTGTATCGTTGAGGGCGTAAAAACACCTAAATCTAATGGGGTTTTCCTGGGTATGACAATGAAGCGCCTAACCACTACACCACAGACGCTGGTCCAGTTTTATGAAAATTTCTTTTTACGTGACAGGACTCCGAAGACGTGCATACCGAGAAAAGGTCTATCGTCATCAATTACTCGAGAAGCGACGACTGTGTAGAGGTTTTGGTGCACGAAAACGACGCAAGATGAAGTCTGCCTGTGCTCTCCTGATCTTTGCTGGTCTCACTTTGATTGGCGTTACTGGTAAGTCTTCATGCTGATTCTGTTGTTGTTGTTGTTGTTGTTGTAGGGTGTGTGTGTGTGTGTGTATGTGTGTGTGTGTGTGTGTGTGTGTGTGTGTGTGTGTGTGTGTGTGGTAGCCTATCCATTCGAAATATATGGAGCCAAGAAGAGCGAGCTCTTCACCAGGGCCACCGCCTCTCTCGGATAGCGGGTGAGACAGTCCAACCTCCTTGAATCCTCCCCAAAGAGATACCATCGCCGGATCACAGTGTTTGTCGATCCAGTCAATGGTCATTCCCAAGGCTCTCCTTTTTTCCTCGAAAGAGCACGTGAATATAGCGACTCTCTCCATCAGTGTCTCGACAATGGTCGAGTTGGACAGGTCCCCCGTTGTGATGACGACCAAAGCGCGTCCATCCGTTGTTCCTGCACTCGCGGTGCCGTCAGTGTAGATATTGTCTTGTGCGCCAAGTTCTCGTGCTCGACGAAGAGCAGTGCTTCGGATCTTCAAACTGGAGTCACTCCTTCCGCTTATGCCGTACAGGTGGGGGAAAACGATGTCGGGGTCGATTCCCGGTTCCCACGGCCTTGTTTCGAAATAGGTAATGGGCCTCCTCTCGCAGTTGAACAGATGTAGGTTCTTTTTGCTGACGTCTTCGGCCCTTTTCGGAAATCGCTGCGACCCTTTAGGCGTCTGCACACTTTTTTTCCGTAGCTGCAATTCGTCGGGGTGGTTGTTGTTCATTCGCAGAGCTTTCTCTCTTTGTCGGAGGCAGTTAGCATTGATGGTTGACTCAATGCTTGGGACCCCTGTTTCAGCTCGAAGTGCCTCGATCGGTGAGGACTGGGCTTGGGTGGTGATCAGTCGCAGACATCTGTTTGGAACCACCTACAGATTATTTATGGGAATTTTTGCTCAGCCATGATTGCCAGTTGCTGCTCGCAAAGTTGATGACATTTTGTATATGGGTGAGGCAGACCTTGCGTAGATCGTCTTTCCTCCATCCCCATTTTGAGTGGGCGACAGCGCCGAACATCCTCATCTTCTGTGAGGTCTTAGCTATGACTGTCTCAACCTGTTTGCTGAACGTGAGCTTGCAGTCGAGTGTGACTCCCAGGAGTCTTGCGTAGGGTTCATACTTAATTGTCGAACTATTGGTCGTGATGCATAGCTTCCATTCCGAGTCAGATGTTTCCATCGCCTACTCCAGCCAGCAACGGTGTCCACCGCTCTTTGTGCCAGACTTTCGGTCTCTCGTGCCGTGCGTGATGAAGCGAGAATAGATGCGTCGTCAGCGTAGAGCGACATTGTGAGATCATCAGGAAGTAGTTTCGCCAGTTCGTCGAAATAAAAGAGGAAGAGAATGGGTGCTAGGACGGAACTCTGTGGGAAGCCTTGGCTCATTTTCCTGTTCATACTCAGTATTCCGTTGAAGGAAGCCATTCAGCCCTAAGACTTATTTTTCTAGGATACCTCTGTCTAGGAGGGTGTGGAGTAGGCGTTCGCGCCAGATCGTGTCGTATGCCTTTGAAAAATCGAGGAGGACGAGTACCGATTTCTCCTTCTTTTGTAAGCCCTCGGAAATCTCCCGAGAAATTCTCAGGGTTTTGTTTTCCACACCTCTTCCCTTCCTGAAACCAGCCTGCAGTTCGGAGAACCTGCCGTTCCGCTTGGCCATATCTTACAGTCGTTAAGACCCCATTCTCTCCATAACTTTGGTGACACAGAATGTAAGGCTTATCGGTCTAAACGACGTTAGTTCCAATGCTGGTTTGGCGATCTTGAGGAGGGGGACAATTATGGTGTCTTTCCAGACTTGTGGGACATCTGCTGAGCGAAATGACACGTTGGAGATGGAGAGCAGTTTCTCAAGCGCCTTGGGACCCAGGTTTTTGAGGTGCAAACCCGCGCAAAGAATGGCTAGAGCGAGCCACGTGGCGCAGGAGGCGATCAACGATGTTGTTGTTGTTGTTGTTGTTGTTGTTATTGTTGCTGTCGTTGTTGTTGCTGTTGTCGTTGTTGTTGTTGTTGCTGTCGTTGTTGTTGTTGTTGTTGTTATTGTTGTTGTT
>NW_004798136.1:94862-96827 GCF_000002075.1 Aplysia californica | reverse complement strand
TTGCTGTTGTTACTGTTGTTATTGTTGTTGTTGATGTTGTTGTTGTTGTTGTTGTTGTTGTTGTTGTTGTTGTTGTAGCTCAAATTGTCATTAGTATGGTTGATGTTATTCTAGGTTCTGTGGTCGTTGTTTTTATTGCTGTTTGGTTGTTTATAATTTTTGCTGCTGTTGTCATTATTGCGGCAGCTGCTTTATGTTGATTTACCAGTTTTACCTTTTTCTTTTTAATAACATCGGCGTCTCCAGTGTCATGTTTGGCTCTTCGTCATTGCCATATCCCCGTCTGCCTGTTGAAATATTGACTCCCCTTCACCACGGCTTAGCCCCGAAAGACACGATCGAAGCAGCCAGCTTTCTAAATTATCTATATTGTGTCAATGAGCGCTCAAGCCATCAGTAAAATCCCTAGTTAACATACTGTCGGTTCTTGAACCTCTGAATTAACATTCATCTGCAAAATGAAGTGAAGAGATTTTTAAAAAATAGTGATATGTTCTGGTTCTGACAAAAATCATACAAAATTGAATCACTTTGTTATTCATTTTCTGTTATATCAACTTCTAGGTTTAGTTTGATGTTAATGCAATGTTAGCTTCCTTTTACATTCATTTCTGGTAACCTCACACGAAAAAATGTCCCTGTAAATTGGGGAACTTAAAAAAACATAGGGTTATTCAAGCTGTCAGAATTATCTATAAATTTTGATAACCCTTTTTTTCTTCTTTTTGTTACCTCTTTTAGGAGCTGAACTTACCATGCAAGCATCACCAGATAAAGTGCAGACGTGCCCAAATAATTTGACAATCTCTTGCAGTTTGTCAGACATTCAAGGAATACCCGATGTCACCACATTGATTTCTCTCGTCATCTCTCGCCGAGACAACTTGACCCAGTCAGTCGAGGACCTGGTGTCAATAGACGCTTTCTCCGGGGGGAAAGTCCATACACACCCGAGCCTTAATGGATCAGCTAGTGGGAAAATTGACCAATCAGGAGAGTCTTACGTCCATATTGACTATTTGTCTCCACCCCCAGAAGCTGTTGGGGAGTATCTATGTGAAGCGCACGCAATGAATGCGTTTGGCCACCCAGTTATCTTCTCGACTCTAGCACAAGTGAAAGAAACAAAGCCCAAGGTTTCCAGCACCCCTACAGGATTCTTAGAAGACTTGCTGGAGTTGAAAGCAAAAGAACTAAGGTTGACAGGTTTAGATAGAAGTATGTTTACCGAATCTACATACTATGGACAGAGTAAGTACCTAGCTTCGAAAACTGCTAGTATTCCCATAGACGTGGCATGGATACTGTGTTCTCTATACGGGGGCTATCTAGCGGAGATAAATTCTTATAACGAGTACTCATTCATCCAAAACTTCGTAAAAATGGCGAACCAAAACCCAAGTGTCAATTATTATATGACAGGGGCAATATACAACAACACTGACTTTGAATTCTTAAGAAACCCTAACGATCAGATGTACTTTGACTGGGACGATCACCAGCCTAATACAGGTTCAGCTAGGTATTGCCTCAGCCTGAAGGAAAGCTCCTCCTGGAAGATGACGGTTACGTCTTGTCATGGTACTCAATTCTCCTTTCTGTGTGAAATCCCCAAGTCGGCTTAAAACGACATGCTCTCCTTTGTTGTTTCGTTTTATTTTTAGGTTCATAGTGTTAGTCAAAGTTTTACGGTGCTTGCAACCCAAATAGTTCGTCTAAGTGCCGAAGATTAGAGGTGTTACTAGAGAGTATCCTAATATAAAGAAAAGAAAGTGGAGAGATAACGACAATAGATGTTCGATAGGAAAGAAAGAGCAAACCACTCCAGATCACCCGCCAAACCTACCTTGTTTCTTGTAATGATGGCTCTCGGGTAATTTTATATGTAGATCTATGCATAACAGGTACGGATAATCTCTTAAAGGTTACGAATTTTGCTCAAGATTTTGTCAAAGTGTCGACACC
>NW_004798136.1:93939-94699 GCF_000002075.1 Aplysia californica | reverse complement strand
CCCCCCAACGAGGGCAGCGCTACTGATTGAAGTTGTCGTTAGGTCATTCCCGAAGAGGGGATTATAACATGTTCTCATTAACAGTAGAATTGTAAATGGGCTGATTTATCAGTCATGCTCATACTGTGCCGAACAACAAAGGGGGAACTGCTTCTTTTTCTTTCTTCACCCTCACTATTGTCATTTTTCTTCTACTTCTTTTGTATGCTTGTCACTCTCTTGTGAACTGCTATTTCCGGGGTGCCTTGATAGTCGAAGCAGACTTTGTGCTGTTAATGTTAGAGAGGCGAGCAGAGTAATCTTGATTCCCCGTTTTGACTTCTCTGCCGACATCCACCCATTGGCGCTCATATGACCTTTTGCAGTTGCGAGCGCCGTATAACCTTACTGGAACTAAACTAAAGTGTCTATATTGAAATTTTTAAAACTCACTGACTTGTATTGTGTTGCGTTATTTGACCTCTGAAACCCTACCGAAAAAGTATAACTTTACCCCACTATTTTCGACTTTAGCGCGCACAGCAACATGTATAATCTTTTCCTCACATGACAAGTCACATGGGTTAGTTATTAGAACTTTAATTTCAATAAGCATATTATTATTATTATTGAATTTGTCAAGAACACTGGCTCTTCTAGGATACTTCAGAATTGGCCGACTTCAAATCACACATCGGCTTGTTTCAGAATCGATATGAAACTTGGTTTGCAAGTATTTTTGTTTTGTTTTTATAGTTGATTTTGATATTAGTGGGAGTTT
>NW_004798136.1:92177-93839 GCF_000002075.1 Aplysia californica | reverse complement strand
GGGGGGAGAAGCACTTTCTAGCTAAGCTGCGTTTGTGTATAATATCTAACCAGTCAAACCTGTTCTAGTTTGTTTGCCTTTGTAATTGTATTATCTTAGTATCGAGGAGGGACCGGGTTAGGGGATTATTGAAAAGAGGAGAAGGGGGATTTGTTAACGTTCTTTTTTTCATCGTTTATAAATACAATAAAATCACATTTTAACAACCACAAAGTGTTTTGATCATTTTCCTCTGCTTTCCCTTAATTTTAGGTAATACTCGGTAACTCATGTATTTACAATACAGCTCAGTGCACTCTCGTTCTCTCACGACTTGTAAAAAAACAACAACAATATACAAAAAAAGAAGAGCAACACTAACTGCAGAACATTTATTTTTTATGTATATGTAAATGTATAATATGCACATGTAAATTATAATGTGTATATGTAAATGTATAATTAGATGTAACTGTAACGGTAAATGTAAAAATGTATGTATAAGAATATGAAAAGGTAAATGTATATGTATAATATGTATAATGTAATATGTATTTAGTTTTTAGTTTAGTAAGAGTTTTACAGCACTTGCAACACAATGAGATCATATAAATGCCGAAGATTAGAGGTATTACAAGAGAGTAACAAACACAGAAAAGGAGGAGGAGAGGTATATGTAAATGTATCTGTATTTGTGTATGTGTATGTATATGTATATATGTATGTGTACGTGTACGTGTACGTGTACATGTACGTGAATGTGTACGTGTATGTGTATATGTATAATAATATATATGTATATGTATGAGCATTTTTATGTATGCCTTCAATAAGCTTACAAAAGTAAGTTTTAAGCTTTGTTTGTATGAGAATATCACATTCACTTCGACAAACGTCTAAATTTGCAAGAAGAAGTGTTTGAAATGGGTCGTTTTTTTAAAACTGGGTCCAAACGATAGTTGCCAGAAAAGTGAATAGCTTTTATATTGCTTCAAAAGTAGCCTATGCTACCAGAATCCATTTTCGTTTCCAATCAATATTCAGGAAAGTGGTTTTCTATAGCAGCCAAAATTCCAGAATGAGGAAATTAAATTCTCTACCCATGCTATTTTTTTTTTCTTTTTGAGAACAAATTCGATTCTTAAAAATATAGAATTAATTTTACAATCACCTTTCAAAGTCCATCCCTACAAAGTTATCTATTGTTATAACGAATTCGTTAGTCAGACTTCACATCTATACATAGCAATACTTTGCAGAAAAAAATAATGAAAGAATGCGTGTCTGCGCGAGTTGGGAAGGAGTGGAGATTTGTAAGAGACGTAATCAATTCAAGTGTTTCTATTGGGAAGTAATACACGTTTCCCTCCCTTGAAATTCATTTTTGAGTTTATTATCTCAGACCTCGATTCACCACAGTATTATGTTTATTGATGAGGTGTATTTGTGTGAGAATGTGTGCAGTTCTGGCAATTATGTGTGTATGTGTGTGTATGTGTGTGTGTGTGTGTGTGTGTGTGTGTGTGTGTGTGCGCGCGCGCGTGTGAATGCGTGTGCGTGTGCGTGTGCGCGCGCGCGCGCGCGTGTGTGTGTGTGTTTGTGTGTGTGTGTGCCTTTTTCTTGAGGCAATGGAAGAGGGAGAAAGAAAGAAAGAGAGAGAGAGCGAGAGAGAGAGAGCGAGAG
>NW_004798136.1:90896-92007 GCF_000002075.1 Aplysia californica | reverse complement strand
ACACACACACACACACACACACACACACATATACACACACATACACACATACACACATAATTGCCAAAATTGCACACATTCTCACATGCAAAATGTTACCATCTATAATTGATTTGGTTCAGGGTAGGTATCTTGTACCATCTCATAAAAGACCACGTAGTCCCCACTACCACTGTACTGTTGTCTTTATTAAAGAATGTGGTGATAGGTGGCGTTGTCATACAGACTCATCTTCAACGACATATTTTTCAGTAACGTAGAGGTCTCTGTTTTTAATAAAGGAAAAACCATCCTCCCAATAACCACGACTTCCCTACAATATTTAGGTCACAACTGGTTTTGGAGAGTTCAGTTAAAGGAAATATACGCACAAAAACATGACAATGGTAATTGTGGGTGAAAAACGAGAGAGAAAGAAAGAAAACAGATTTAAAAAATTAAAACGAAAGAAAAGATAGATCTAAGTGGCACGCTACAGTTACGTGATTTGTACGATGACTTTGTGGAGCAGTATTATAAACACAACAGCGATACTAATCTGTTTTGTATTAGCTTGTTTGGGATAAACAATTTAGGGGGCTGCCCAGTTTGTCACAGGCCCAGTTTTTCACAGGTCCAGTTTGTCATAATTTCAATAAGTATTTGAGTATTGGTGACAATCATAACTACAGCATTTTAACACTGTAGTTGTAACTTAAGTTTTTTTATTCTCCACCTTCAAATTGGTTGTGTAGAGATAGACTCTCTAAAATATCAATTCTGCTTTGTGTTGTTCAATATCTCTTCCTTTTTGCAGGCAAATTAAAGCAAATCTATACTACTCTGTAAAATTTCAACAATAAATCTTCTTTCGCTAAAAACAATTGAAAAATAAAATTCAATTCATACAATGAATCAACCATTAATTTGCTCTTTTTGAGAGTGTCAGCGATAACTTCCATCATGCAGGGCACAGTCGAGGCCTGAGACAACTGGGCCTGTGATAAACTGGCATGCTTCCAAAATTTACCCCCCTACTTGACAATAATGTGACATTTAGTAGTAAGCCCCCTGCTCGTACGGTTTTGAGAGTCTGTTTTGTTTTTGCTAGACCATTTACCAGCAGATTTGC
>NW_004798136.1:83396-88396 GCF_000002075.1 Aplysia californica | reverse complement strand
GCATTTCGAAATAGATTCTAGCATGAGAAATGTTCACCAGAGTCCTATATTTCATAATATGTCAAAGAACGGTGTCAACTACTGTTGCTGAATATTCTGCTTGCGTCAGAAAATGAAAGGATGTCGTGCTTTTATTTGCAGTCTCCGGCACATCAGCATGATAGGGGTCCAATTGCGCCAGCAGATTAGAATAACAGCAATACTTGGAAAGAGGTAGAAGACACAGATCCTACGAGACCGTTCTCCATTCTCCATTCTCTTACAGGTTATGTGGAGAGATTGTGAAAAAGGGGTTAGAATAAAGTAAGACTTCCAGGCACGGCCGAAGCATCCTGTCTTCTTCTAAAACTAAAAGATCTAAACCGTGTTGATGGTGGCGTAAACACCCACACGTACAAGTACAATATGTAGGAATCGAAGGTGAAACCCATGGTTCTGTGGCTAGAGTAATGAAAAAGTGACAAAGTAACGATACACAACAATGATATCCACCGAAACCCAACAATTGACTGTAAAACGTGTTATGCCCCCAGTTGACACGACTTAGATCAATAAGAAGGCCCGATACTTCGACTTTACTGGTCAGAGTCAACCCAGGCAGAAAGGGATACAGCGTTCCAGAGAACAGTCGGAGAGCTTCGGTAAAAAATGTCTCCACTGCACGGGGAATAGAACTTATCGTACGTCTTCTATGGGCAACGAAGAAAGGGTTAACCATTGTAATTGTACCATAGAAGCCGGCAGCACAGATCTCGACATTTTGTGTAAGTTAGTTTATCACTGGAGGATCCCGGTCTTATTTTAGGTACCTCGTCGTCTTCTCATACCGCTGCAAGAACGCAGGGAGTTACTGTTAGATTTATGGTGTCGGTGGCTCTTAGACTCGCAACCGCAAGGAAGAGGGTTCGAATCCCGTCATGGGCCCGACGTTGTGTCCTTAGGCAAGACTCTGTACATGAATTTTCCTCACTTCACCCAGGTGGGAATGGGTACCCAGCTATAGACAGCAAAAGACCTTGTCAGTTTGTTAGTGTTTGAGCGCGTGTATTCCTCAGCTTGCCAAAAGTGTCTCTGTGTGTTCTAGGGTCTGCTGGGGGAATTATAGTTGTAAAGCGCAAAGAGCATGTAGTAGAGCGAGAAAATCCGTCAAATAAAATTATGTGCGTAATCTTTTTTAGTATTAGATCTTCATCTCATAGTGCGCATAGTGCAGCTGATTTGACGTACATCGCTGCTTCATCTGTATAGAACGTGGAATCATCCCTTGTCTACAAGCAGCCAAATGCCTCTAACGAATGTACTCTTGAACATGTATAACTAGAGCAGCTTCAGGTTTAGATAGGAATTAATTGTGAATTAATCCCAGATGAGGATGTCGGGTGAGGTGGGTCGGTCTGCTGCCACACCCAGTTGGGGATGTGATCAATTCTTAAAATTCCCTAATTGCGCTCATTGAAACTTACTTCGTCAAATCTCAAATACCAGCGACTGTGGTGTAGCGATTAGGCGTTTTACTGTCGCACGTATATGACCTGAGTTCGATTCCTGATGTGGGGAAATTTTCGGCTTGTATGTCGGTCTTTCAGCTGGGACGGTGTGATTTCTCAGCCCAGGTCGGCCCTGACAGACAGGGTCGAAAGCTGCCTCCTAAGTTATCTAAACTATGTCGATGGATCAGGCGTAAAAACACCTACACTTTTGGTAAACAATTTAGGACCTCAACCTAGCACGTTATTGGTCACGTTTCTATCCCCCTGCACATTCTTCTTACCTATTTCTTTTCTTTATTGTTTCGCTTCCTCCCGAGGAGCCTCCACGTCCTTGATCAAGAGTGAAAGGGGCGACAACCCAGCAGGTGACGCCCGGAGCTATTGTGAGAGCAGAGCCGGGGAGACAATCCAGCCTCGTTATCAGCAGGCCACCCGTCCTCTAATCACGGGAGGACCCGCTGTGCTAGGCGAGTGCTTGGCCGATCTGTCAGCCCCGTCAGGTTCACACCTTTTCCAGGCATCCCACCACGACTGTGGTCAACATGTCAGTCTGTTTCTCTCTGTCTTTATCTGTCTGTCTGTCTCTGTCTCTTTCTCTTTCTTTTTCTCTGTCTGTCTGTCTATCTGTCTGTCTGTCTCTCTCTCTGTCTCTGTCTCTGTCTCTCTGTTTCTCTCTCTCTCTCTCTCTCTCTCTCTCTCTCTCTCTCTCTCTCTCTCTCTCAGGCCTACCCTGCATTACCCTGCATGCCTAACGGCTTACTCGTTCTGCCTGACTATCTAAATGTACATACACACAACCACATAAAGACTAACAGACACGCAGGTAAACCTGCGAACGTACGTACTGAAGAGCAGACCTGGGCGCGTAAACCCAGATAAATACACTCAAACAGAGAAACACACGGACAGACAAGCAAACTGACAGGCTGGTAGACTGAAATAGAGAGGAAATGGGAGCATATGAAAACATACCTGCAGGGGGTGGGAGGTGTTATGTATGATCGGATGAGGTGAGACGGAAAGCGAGAAAGAGCTAAATTGAGAAAGAGAATAGGTAGAAACAGACATTTCATGTTCGCTACGTCTTATGTCAACAGCTATCGACGCAGTAAATAAACAAATTGGGAGCCAATTAACGTGAAGAGCCTATTGAGTGCGGAGAGGCACTGGCCGAACAAGGGGACACGACTCAACCCACACAAGACGGAAAAACGGCGTCACAAAGGCCGCATAGAAGTTCTTGGCCGAAAGCTGGGAATTTCTTTGACTAACTTCTTAGTCGCACCCGAGTGAGAAAAAAATGATGATGGTGGTTGAGGGGGGGGGGGGGGGGATGTCATCGTCGCAGGTGGCGGCGATGATGATGGAGGGGGAGGGCTGTTAGAAGGCAGAGAAGGGGGCAGGAATAGGAGCAGTAGCAGCAAAAGACCGGATGCTGGAAAAATGAGAGGATAGTGTTAAAAAAGCGGTAAACGCCTGATCGTTGAGCTGAGAGCAAAAGACCTTTACGCGAAGGCTTCAAAAGCCAGGGACTAGAACACGGCTAGGGGGCTGAGCTCTGAGAGTTTTGTACTCCATTGGAAAAATCTTGGACAAAACGAGCCGCTAGCGACAAATCGCTGTGCCGCCCTCAATCTCACCCTAGGTGTCTACCCCGTCTGAATAGACTCGCTCGTCAGATTATTTCTGTTTTGAATCCCTCGCGAATTCTCCCAGAGGATTTAGCTCTTTATCGTCCCGCGTTTTCATTTTGTGTCGACCGAACATCAAAGAAAATCGGGCGGTGTTTTCGAAAGCTTGAATTTGTAATTGAACAAAAAATATTTAAATCTGTCAAGATTCATTTTTTGCACACTTCGGGCAGCGTTATTAGACAAAAATGTGAAGGAGGCAAAGCCGTCGTGAGTTTTCTGTCGGCGAGACACTGAAGAGCCACTTGAGGGCCCCTTACTAATGACCACGTTCGGCGAGGTAAAGGACTCGAACTCAACTCCCAGGATTGTTGTGAGCGCGACGCCAAAAGGCCTTAGCGCTTCGTTCTGGGTATCAAAGAGACCGTAAGAGCCATTACCCAACTTTGATGTCTGGTGCCTGTTAGCATTGCTTGTTGGCTAGGCTGTTGAATGTTTGGGCTCTTTAAAAGAAAGAAAGAACGAACGAACGGTAAAAAGAAAAAGAAAGAATGAAAAGAAAGAAAAAAGGAATTAACAAATAATGCCCTTTAATTTTTTTCTCACTCTTATTAGATGTTATGTTTCCCCAAAGCGAAACGTAAGTTGTACAGATGCTCCAAATTTGCGTTCGGGCAAAACCCCCCCCCAGCTTATCAGCAAATGTCTGCACACAAACAAATCATCCCTGATCTCCACAGCGCTGCACTAGGTTTCTCTAAGAGGGTTAATGTGTCTTTCCCAAGGACGCACTCTGAGGACCACCACTCCATTAGCTGCTTTCAGTTCTAAACGTTATCTTTACAAAAAAAAAAAAGATTTACAAGACATAGATCTTATCATCGTTTGATTCACGTTTATAAAATACCACCCTCCAGCACTTACAGGGCGAGCTTGGAGCGGGCCGCTGGTAACAGACTAAATCAGTGCAGCGAAAAGTTGAAGCTTAAAATTAATACAAATTGGGTCCCAACTATTAGAATATTTACAGCCTGGCGTCCTGGCATGGTTCCATGTGTCCATGTTTCGAAACAACCTTCTTTCAAAAAAGGGAGAACACCAGCTCCTCCTCTGCATAATCAACATTTTCATTCTCATCGCAGTAATATTGTGAAGTAGAGTAAAATCGAACTCCCAGTCAAATCTCTAACTTTTTTATCAACTCTTTAAGGATGTAGTCGCCTCACGAAATTAGCAAGCCGAAGGCAATATGGCGGCACAATTTGAACCATCACACACAAATACCAGAAACACAAACTCGTATTACAGTATGAATGTTATTTCAAGTTTCAAATATGAATTAATTAATTGTAGGAATAACGGTGTTAATGTATGTTTTGTTTGTTTTTTAAGTGGCCCAAAACGGCACGTCTTCAAGCGTTGTCGAAAGACCAGAAAGCGCGACCTTAAAGAGTTAAGAATTGTGGAATAGAACTGTGCCTGCTCAGCGGCTCTACTTTTCGTCCTTTGTGGCTTCCTCAAGAATGACTACAGTATCAGCAAGTGGGCACTGAGGTGGTGTAAAGTGGAATGCTTTGCTTCTTGAAGTTTTATGAATTGTAGTTACAGGATTCCACCAGAAACCCTCTCTGATTCCACTGTCCACAGTTGTTCTCTATAAAGATTACTAATAAGTAACAAAACAGTATCTTCATGTTAAATCATTGTTATCAATTGGCGAACGATTTTTTCATGCTCGCCTAATTCAATTGAAATGATGGCTCATCTTTCCTTTGGAAAATCTGTGTAATCAGTTGAGCCTGATATAATGTATATATTATATATACTATAGAGACCTATGTAAGTATGTATGCATGTATTAAGTATATAAATATATATG
>NW_004798136.1:77914-81984 GCF_000002075.1 Aplysia californica | reverse complement strand
TGGTGTGGTGTGGGATGGGCTGGGGGGGTGGGATGGGCTGGGGTGAGGTGTGTTATATATAGATATATGAATGGCATTAATAAGGTGGACTATACCTTTTGGGTCATTTTTTTGTGACCACTATTCGAGTGCCAATGTCCATCATTTCCCCCCTTTTCTATGACAGATTTCTCTAGTTGTCAAAGAGATAATGTTCCGTAGTCAATTTCTGTCAGCTGCTACCTAAGCTTGTTTTTAAAAAATACTTACCACCGTGTAGTTTTTAAAACTGCTGAGTACTCAAAGCTAGCAGTGCGTAAGACAATAAAATACGTACAGAGCTGAATGAACATGCTATATCGTTCCGAGAGTTTACTAAGATATCTTCCAATTTGAGGGCATTCATTTGCAAAACATAAAAACCAACAAGGAAGATATACAATAGGTAGATAGGCAGAGAACACAAGCTGTAGGTTTTGAAGCAACGGTCTACTTAACCTCCCGCCCCTCACCACCACCACCACCCCTCCTCCCTTTTTAAAGATAAGTAAAAATCGTCTTTCGTGTATGACGGCACGCGACCACTCCCCATATATGGCGCATATTCATAATTTACAACGCTTTATAAGACTATTCATATAGAGGCATCTCATTGTTAAGCCACTCAGGAAAAATGTATGCCAAGATACTAGAGCAGCGCATTGTAGAGACCTATTGTAGAGAGAAATCTGAGCAAAGCTCAGTTTGGATTCCGAAAGTGAAGAGGATGCACGGATGCCATATTCGCATTACGACAGAAATGCGAGAAAACAATCGAACACAACAAAGAATAAGAATCCAACATCGTCTTTATAGACCAGGAGAAGGCTTTTGACAGAGTAAACCATGCAAAGCTCTGGAAGACACTCGAAAAGTATGGCGTCAGAGGACAAATGTTAGATAATGTAAGAGCTCTATATACCAACAGCAGAAGCTCAGTAAGAACGAAGGAAGGCAATACAGACTGGTTCAAAGTATGATCTGGAGTACGACAGGAATGCGTTCTATCTCCCCTCCTGTTTATAACATATATGGACTCAATAACACAAGAAGCAAACCAAAGCCCAGAAAGCCTCAATTAATTTCTGTTCGCAGACGACCAATGTTTTATTCATCATGACCAACAAAGCCTCCAAAATCACACTACCGAACTCAACAACACATGTGAGAAATTCAACATGAACATAAGCACATCAAAAACAGAAGTTGTGAAAGTGAGCCGAAACCAAAGTCCCCTGACATCCAGGACGATAGTAAACAATTGAAAGAGGTGAAAGAGTTTAAATATCTAGGCAGCACTTTTTTCTGAAAACGGGTCCATCGACAGAAATTGAAATGAGAACTCAAAAAGCCAACGCTGTCACCTACCAGCTCGCACCCCTCTTATCTCATCCAAACATCTCCATGGACACAAAGAGACAGCTTATCACCTCAATATTCATACCAACATAATGTTATCAGTGCCAGACCTGGACCTTAAGCAAAATCCATGAAAGCAAAATGACCGCTTGCGAAATGAAATGTCTCCACAAAACCGTTAACATCACAAGACGAGACAGGCAGAGAAATGGAGTAGTAAGAGCAGCTATCGGCACTGAGTCCTGCCTGCATTACATGGAAAGACAGAGGGTAAAATGGTTAGGTCACCTGTTACGCATGTCACCTGACCAGCCAGCCTCGAGAGCCTACAACACCAAGCACTCAGGCTATAAAGGAAGAGGAAGGCCACGCAAAAGGTTGATCGAGGGTGTCAAGGAAACCCTAAGAAAACATAACATCACAACTGAAAAAGCTGCGAAGCTGGCTTACCTTAGAAAACTGCTTCTCCCCTCGACGCTTAACTGCAACAAAGGATGAAAAAGTAAAAGTAAAGTAAGTATAAGACGTATTAATAGCCTGATATGGAATATTAAAAAATAATACTAGTAGCATTCACACACAGGGGCACATAAAATGACCACAGTAAGTCATGTAAGTTCCGAATATATCTTTGCCATTAAATAAAATAGCAAAATGCTCAGAAGAGATTATTTTTATTACATGGTATAGATCTAGATATATTTGTAAGAAAAGTGATTGCAATAGGTCAACTACAAGCGTTTCTGTTATTCTGTTATGAACCATTTCGTTATTTTTGTAGTAAGGAATTAATAGTCTTTGGGGGGGGTACACCTTAAGGCTATCTCGCTTATTACATGTAGCGCGTCAAATTTTACCGAATTTCATACATATAACTAACTTAAGATCCGCAATCAAATTTGAGAAACATGTTTCGTTTGCATGCTTACAGCGGCCATATTGGAATTTATCGACGTAATGAATACCGCACTTATTTTTCATGTAAGTAGATTGTTCTTTCAAACATATTAACAAACATTAGATTTTAAAATTTGTCAGTTGAATTTTTCCTAAACGAATTAGAATATATTTTATGAATTTTTTCATGAGATAGTATTCAAGTTTGAAAAAAGTCCGTGACAATCCACACTCCAGATACCACCAACAAAAATCTAAACTATTCCAAACATCAAAAATTCAATAGACAAATGTTTAGTATATCATCCTTTCTTCATTCTGTGAAAATTTCATGAAGATTGGATGAAAAATGGTGGAGTTATTCAAAAAGGTATAGAAAAACCGCGTTTTGAGAAAATGGGCGATAAAGAAAAATAAAAGATTGACTTTAAGAGTAAATGGTGGTTACAAACATGCCCGGTATGGGAAGAAAATTAAATAAGGCTTTAAGTGGTTCTAATGCTATTAAGTAGTTGTAGAAAAAGAATAGAAAAGCTAAATATGTCTATACCTCAAAATCCATAATTTTCAGCCGAATCGGGACTTTTGGGGTGTAGCCCCCCTTAAAGCATCCCCGTTTACCCGGCTGCAGAGTTTCAGTCTTATACCAAGTGCGCACTGCTGTTCGGATTCATTTGATTTAGATGGGGCCAGTCAGATTTTTCTCATGAATAGGCAAAAGCTACTATGTTTTGGGAAAATTCGAAGAGATTCGACAAAATTCAATTGTTATCTCTGAATTCAAATGCATCTTTTATCTGTTTTTCAATGTCGCGATTCGAATCGGTCGTTTTGTCCCTTCACGGAGGAAAATTCGACTCAAATTTACTGGATTCAAATGGCAGTGCGCACTTCGGTATTGAGTAAACAGTGACGTCACCCTTCGCGAGCTGTACTTGGCTCCGGAGCAGGCCCCAAGCAGTACGCCCCCACGCGAAAGTGAAGCATTTTCTTCTCTCCCGCGATAACAGTATTATTAAGTTGTAGAGGCTGTGCCGCTTCTATGAACGCTCCGCTCGCTATCTGCGTCGTTTGTTTTGCCGGGTATGGATGATGAATGGACTTGTCGCAATTATCCCCAATCCTTCGAAATCTGTGGACTCAACGGATCAGCGTTTAACATAGTTGTGGCCGACTATGTTGATTGAGGGGAGGAGTCAGCATTATAAGAGAGTTCATAGCGGAATGCGACGTAAGGTATTCAAACATTGGAGCAAGAAAAGGGGTGGGATGGGGGTGGAGTTAAAGCTGAAACTGCTGAGGAAATAGTTCAAGTTGAAGCCTCTGTAAATATTGAAAAACACTGAGCGAGGAGGAGATTTACAGATCGTATCGTAAACGATTAACGTATTTCTCCCTAATCTCTTCGTTGATTCATAAAGACGTAGACACAAAGGTGGCCCAACTTGGATCCTGGTCTCCTCAACGGACGTGTTTTAGTTAGAATTAAGAAGCAACAAATACGTTGCGCCACTTCACATCCCCAAAGTGTTTAAGCAAAGCTGGAGAAAGCTTAAAAATTCTTTAATTAGAGGGACTCTCTGCTTGCTTGACAAGTCCTTTCAGCCAAAAGATGAACTTCAATACTAGCTTTCGAGATCACTGAATCCGTGAACCACCACTGCTTCTACAAATGCATTCTTTATCTGAAAGCATAACTGATGGCTAAATCAGACAGAGATAGGAGACAGAAAAAACAACAGCTTCATCAGTAATTACACTAACACACACACACACTCTCTCTCTCTCTCTCTCTC
>NW_004798136.1:71180-76456 GCF_000002075.1 Aplysia californica | reverse complement strand
GATATTTGCTTAAACCCACAGATAGACCCACAGCCATAATATTAATAATTAGATATAGATAAATATACAATTATTGTTCACATTAATAGTGGTTAAGCCACATACATAATATTATAATCAGTATTCTGAAAGAGATCCGATGTTATTTTGATAGTGCACACCTTAAAGGTCATAGAAATACAAGATGATTAAGATAGAAGGATTTCAACGGATGATAATAACAATAACCTTCTGTATCTTTCTGTTTACCACAGAAGCATGAGTCTCAATTTACTTCTAATTGATGGTTTAATTTGAGGGAACAACGGAGGTTGGTATTCCGGAAGTATGGAATTTATTTTCTTAGCGAAAGTGATATCGTAGAATCCATCGAAATAAAGAGTGCCTAATTTAATGTTGTAATCCTGCATTATAAATCAATTCAGTTTTATTTGATCTTGACATCTTGTATTTCAGGCCCATTGTATCATGTAAAAATTGACCGTACTTTCTATGCTTATAATCTTTACAATACATGAGCTTCCACAGAAGAAAAACAGCCATTTGTTCACCTTTTTTATGTAGACAAGAAGAACTAGTGTGGGCGTGCAAGCTGATTTTGTTGTCCATGGAAACACCCGCATACTTGTAATCTACATTTGCTTGGCGTTTCCATTTTTAATTCACTGTGAATGCCACTTGCTATATGAAAAAATGTACTTGCTTACTAACTGAAAGTGTAAAGAAGATCTAATTTTTGACTAAGATGACCCCCTTGTGAAAGTGAAGATTTCGGCTTTGATATACAAGAGACAATTTCAAAAGGATTCAGCTTGAAGTACCTTTAAATAGATACGGGCGTAGAGGAATCCAAACAACACAGTCAAATAAATGTGTAAGTTATTTTTTGACTTTTTTTTTCGCTTCTGCGAAGGTTGATGAGTCTCGTTCATGATGACAGCAAAGTAATTCGGCTCCTTCGTTTTGGTGTTGATTTGTCGTTGTCTTATTGCTGCTATTGTTGTTGTTCGTGTTGCTATTATTGTTGTTCTTGTTGCTATTGTTGTTGTTCTTGTTGATATTGTTGATGTTGTTGCTGTTGTTGATGCAGCCGCTGCTGCTGCTGTTGTTGTTGTCGTTTTTGTTTATCTGTTTGTTTGTTTGTGTGTTTGTTTGTTTTTTGTTTTTCCAACTTCTGTACCTCAACAGAAACAAATATGTTTTTGAAAAAAGTTCTCCGAAAGGGAGTCATAAAAAAGAAAACCCACTTACTTAGCAACAACTCGGTTATCTTTGCAAAGATTTTAACAAAACTTCGCAGAAATGAAATTCAACCATGGAGACGTTACATTCGTCAAAATACAAAAAAATTAATCTACTTGTTCGAAAAATATCAAATTACACAAATTTCAACCAAAGTTACATGAAATGCAAACCTGTGCAACTTCTTAAAGATCAACCATATTGCTCTATTCAAGCAGTCATTTTGTGAATTGAAAAAACAATTAAATACAAAATGTATATTGAAAGATAAACTCAAGGAAGGTGTTTGCTATTCAAATCTCCAGATGTAGACCATTTCTTTCCATACAAGGTCCATTACACCACTGGATATTTTGAATAACCCTGTAGCCTGTTTTTTTTGGCTGGATTGTTTTGACGTCCAGTACAATATTGTGTTTTTACTGTTCAATTGTTTGTGGGCTGTTTCCCTATACTCTGTCTGTCCCTCCAAAAAAAACCCTAAAACCCAAAAAGTAATCATTGAAGGCGCTCAAGTTGGGGGATAATGTGGTAACCATATTATATTTGTAAATTTTTGGCTCTTAAGAAGTTCCCCAAACCTTTCTTGCAATCATATCAGGGCCACTGGAACCAGACCTGTACAGCAAAGCACATTCTCCTTAAACTTCTAGAAAAACCTTCTTGGCACGCTTAGATATCTATGCGAGATTACTGGTGTGGCCTTTCCGCCCTTGTGCTGGAGCCAGAATGAGCCAAAAGCTTATACTATAAGAACTAAAATTTTGCGTTTTACCCAATTTTGGTTGAAGTGTTTAAAACTTTATATTTCTCGAAGACGTTGGTTGATTTTCTTCGTACTATTATTTATGAACTTGACGTTCTCATGGTTGAATTTTATTTTCTCCAATTTTTTGGTGAAATTAGTGCAGAGATGACCGAGTTATTACCCTTTATGTGGGTCCTCTTTTTTTTAGACACCGTGTACTTGACATGAATATTTTAATTAAATCTGATATTTTTATAGACAGAAGTGTTTTGGTAGTCTTTTTATTGAAAGAATTGTGGTCTCATGGTTATAACTTTCAGCTTTTTCGAACAAACAAACGAGATGTTCTTTTTTGTATGTCTATAAAGCTCATTGTTGAAGCATGAAAAGTCTAAGCCCATTCCGTATATTCTAAAAATAACACACAATAATAATACTTTCGCAACCGGTGTTGATAAAAGCATTTCCCCCCGTTTATCAGAGTTCTTGTAGGACATTTTTTGCCACGATTCCTCGTGTACGAGGCTGCTTCTAAAGCGATATAGTATGCTACCGCACAATGATGCTGATATGCCCATCGGCATTTTTGTTGTTGGGGGGGGGGGGGGGGGGGGGTACAAAAAGTTGTCACCTGAGAACAAAGACGTAGCAGACGAACGGCAAACATTTTTTAAAATCCATGTCAGAAATACTGAAAAACAGTTGTGGCACCAAAAGAATAGGCGGAAACAAAGGCAGAACAACATGTTGGTGGAATGGCGAAACCAAAGAAGCAATTAGAATGAAAAAGAACATATTTAAGAAATGGCAGAAGTCAAAAACCAAAGAGGACTATGTAGAATGCAGGAAAGTGAGAACAGAGACCAAAAGAATCAGCAAAACTGCTAACGAAAATGCATAGAAAATATATGGCGAGAAACTGACCAAAATCAGCCAGGAAAACCCTAAAGAGTTTTATAAAAGTATGAACAGCATGAGAGTAAGGAAAGGCCCATACAACCCGACATGCAATATAAACTATAAAGAGTGTAAAGCCATTCTCAGCAAGCATGCCATTAAGAAAAGATGGGGAAATTACTTCCAAGAACTACTCAACCCAGACACTTACCACGGACAACAAGAAGAGTTCCAACTATCATATGGAGATATGGAGAACGTACAGAACCACCCATACTTCTCAGTGAAATCGAAAAGGTACTCAAAACAAGACCCAAGAACAAAGCCCCAGGACCAGATGACATCTCAGTAGAAGCCATAAGAGCTTGTGGAAACACCGGCGCACTGTGGCTGAGGCGAATTTTCAATAGAGCCTGGGGGCAAAGGAAATTCCCCGAAGACGGCAGAAAGCCATAGTGGTCCCACTATGGAAAAAGAAAGGCAACCTACAGGAGTCCACAATGTACAGAGGCAACTGTTTATTAAGTCACGTAGGGAAAACATAAGCAAAGACACTAGAACAGCGGATAAGACCTATTGTAGAGAGAAATCTGACCACACCTCAGTTTGAATTCTGAAAGGGAAAAGGACAAACGGGTGCTGTATTCGCATTTAGAAATATATGCGAGAAAACAATCGAACACATAAAAGAATCCAACATCGTCTTTATAGACCAGGAGAAGGTTATTGAGAGAGTAAACCGTGCAAAACTCTGGAAGACACTCGAAAAGTATGGCGTCTGAGGACAAATGTTAGACAATGTCAGAGCTCTATACGCAAACAACAAAAGCTCAGTGAGATCAACGTAAGATTTGGAGTACGCCAGGGATGCGTTCTATCTCTCCTCCTGTTAACAATTATATGGACAGAATAACACAAGACGCAAGCCAAAGCCCAGAAAGCCTAAGTGAACTTTTATTCGCAGACGACCAATGTCTTATTCATCCAAACCAACAAAGCCTCCAAAATCACTCTATCTACCAAACTGAACAACAGCTTCGAAAAATTTACGTGAAAATAAGCACACCAAAAACAAGTTACAAAAGTGAGCCGAAAGCATAGTCCACTGAACATCCATGTCAATAGTAAACAACAGAAACTGGTGAAGGGGTTTGAATATCTTGGCAGTTCTTTTTCCTGAAACGGGTCCATAGACAGAGAACTAGAAATCCCAACCCAAAAAGCCAACGCGGTAACCTACTAGCTGGCACCCCCTCCTATCTCATCCAAACATCTCCATGGACACAAAGAGACAGCTTTTTACCTCAATATTCTTACCAACATTATGCTACCAGTGCATTAAATAAAACCCATGAAAGCAAAATCACCGCATGCGAAATGAAATGTCTCCGCAAAACCGTTAACATCACAGGACGAGACAGGCAGAGAAATGAAGAAGTAAGAGCAGCTATCGGCATCGAATCCAGCCTGCATTACATAGAAAGACAGAGGACAAGATTTGAAAGGGTTTGGTCACCTGTTGCGTACGTCACCTGGCCAACCAGCCTCGAGAGCCTACAACACCAAGCACTCAGGCTATAGAGGAAGAGGAAGGCCTCGCAAAAGTTGGATCGAGGGTGTCAAAGAAACCCTGAGAAAACATAATATCACAATTGAAAGAGCTGCGGAGGAAACTGCATCTCCCCTCGACTCTTAACGGTAACAGAGGATGAAAGCGTTTAAGTTTTTAAAGGACGAAAAAAAGCACTGATACACAAAATAAAATTTTTTCTCTCTCTACCTGAAACTTAAGAAAAAGGACAGACAACAGCTTGCACACTATGAAACATACAAATCTGAGTTTCCGGTTTGTGTATGCTGGTTCGCAACATGCCATAGTATTGCCTTTGGTCTACGTCAAGTCAGACATATGTGTCCACTACGTCCTTAAAGAGTTAACCAGGGTCGACTGCTGCGAGTATTATGAAGAAAACTTTAATGAGAACTTTTGAATTCTTTTATTCTTATGGCATCCCTATTGGTTTTTGTACGAATTTTGTTAGCTGTGAAAGACAGACAGATTAGCTCTGTCTGTGATATTATGGTTTGGCTCCATACCTTGCACGCGACCCCCTCCCAACCCCCTTTTCAGAACAGCTGATTCTTGCGTGATGAAAGATTTGATCGAATGGATTCCTCTTTCTGCTAGGATGTTTGTTATCCAACTTGACTCTGGATTGGACTTCTCCGGTAAGGTCGAGGCTGTCAGATTTCTGATGGTAGTTGTGTCGTGACGTAAAACCGGCTGGGGATATTCCTGGAGAAAAAAAGGAAATATGTTTGTGTGCGTGAGATAGATTCATTCATTTAGTTATGTATTCATTTTTTTATTTTTTTATTTTTCGGGGGG
>NW_004798136.1:61506-70007 GCF_000002075.1 Aplysia californica | reverse complement strand
ATCATCATCATCATCATCATCATCATCATCATCATCATCATCATCATCATCATTTACAAGACTGTATGTATGCTGGACATATCCCTGTTTGACAAAATGCCCTAAGTCAGTGCTTGTCAACCTCGTTCATAGACAGCACTTACTTTTACTGCCTTAAAGAGGCTACGATTATTTTCGCACCGCCCACCTACATGTATTTCCAAGGTGGGGGGGGGGGAGCATTAAATAATGCTTGTTTTTTTCCCCGGGTGATCCCCACCACCGCCCACCAACTAGGTTTACTAAATCTCCCTTTTATGGGCGGTATCGCCCAGGTTGGCAAGCACTGCTCTAAGCACTTTGCAATTTGCTATTATGCCGGAGGACAATTATAATACGAGGATCGGATGGGGTCGGGTCGGTTTCCTAGCCAGATTTAGAATGCAAAGCGGCTAACGTGACACAGGCCAATCGGGCTCGACTTGTCGCCTAAAAAAAAAACACGCGTTTGTTAACAGGCGACGAGTCGGGCAATTGACCAGACCCAACCAGACCCAACCAGACCCGACCAGACCCGACCAGACCCGACCAGACCCGACCCGATCCCATCCGTGATGGGCACCCCGTATAACGTATCACTACATTCTCAACTTCCAGGGAAGCATTAATTTGTACAAGCTGACAGTTTATAGGCTCTTAACTCCTAAGGTACAAACAGGATCTTCCACTGTCAATGGTTTATTTTGGAGGGGTAGGGGGGGGGAGGGTTTTTTGTTTTTTTGTTTTAGTAATAGTTTTGCGGCAAATGCAAGCAAATAGGTCATTTCAGTGCCAAGGATTGAGAGGTACTACAAGAGGGTAGAATACTATAATAAGAACAGAAGGGGGAGAGATAATGAAGATAGATTTTTTATAGGAAAGAAGGAGCAAACCGCACCTGAGCACCCACCAAACACCCAAGTCACCAAAGTGAACAGGGCAGCCTTTCCCAATGACACAACTTTGAGCTTCGGGTCGAAACTAGAACACACGTCCTTACACATTTTGGGAGTCCGGCAGCCAAAACTCAAGACTGCAGACGCCACAAGACATACCCCCGAGAAGTGAGGAGGCTGGCTGTATGGGAGGTTGAGGCGGTCCTCAATACTCTACCCTGCCTACCGACCACACAACAGGGAGAGGACCCTTCAGAAGTTCTTGAGTTACCACAGTCACAGAAGCCCAAGCTATTTCCACCTTTTCGAGAGACACAAACCGGCGGGAGCACTCCGTTAATGGGCAACATTTGAACGGGTTGTTAGCCTAATATGTGCATGAACAGGGACCGCGTTAAGTCATTCAAGTCCCCGGGCTGGCTCCAGACAGGCGTTCAGCCCGCTAATTGGAGATAGTTTCAAACCCCTAACAGCTTCATCGCCGGGTTAGCGCTAACAGTTTACTTTCCTTCTTTGTTCGCCCGCTTTTTACCTTCACTGTATTTCCCGAACATTCGAGAAGGTGAGCATGGCTAAAGTTACCGGCTTGCGCTGGTAACGAGCCGCTTTTATGTAGTTACCTTTTCGTCTCTCTTTCTCTTATAATGCGTGTTTTTCTCATGGATTTTTATATCATCATTAAATAGAGAAAGGAAAAGCTATTTTGCAGGTTCCTTAACTCTTAATGTGCTGATGTGTAGCTGTGTAAGGTCAAAAAGAAAGACAATGATATATAAGTGCATGGCTTAGAAAGAGTTAATATCGACCCGGATTGTTACAATATCATATTATCCACTGTACAGCAATTCAACAAAGGGTACTAATTTAAACATAATTTGATTGGACACAAGGAAGAAAGGGAGGCATCTGCGGAATTGGTGATAACAGATTTTTTTTTAAAAACAAACAATTTTCAACTTTAGTTGTCCATACCTGGTTGCATAGGGTACAGCAGTCTTTTTTAAATAGGTCCAACTCACTGAGGTCGTTAAGGCCATATCTAATCTGTTGTGTTTCCTTTTTTTTCTCGAATGAGTCATTAGAACATAAAATGAGTAAGCCTGTTGGGGGAGGGGGTGTAGTAATTACTAATTTAAAAAATGCTCTTTGAACACTAATTGCTCCTTTTTGAAATAACAAAATTTGAAACGATCCCTTTGTTTTCAATCATTTCTAGTATATGAGTCAACACCCGATATTCATTCTATTCTAATAGAGCTATTTGTTAAAATAACTTCATGTCTGTACTCTACGAAAAATGATAGTGCTTGGCCTTCGACGTACTTTAAATTGTTATTTTCATTGCTTTATTTTTTAATGTGTTCATAATAAGATGATGAGTTGAAACAGGGCAAAATTTCTGCTTCTATCTTTATTTGGATCTGGGTATCCCTTATAACTAATTTGGAATCAAAAAGCGTTGTGTGATGTTGTAACGTGCCTCGCTTAGCTTTAGTTAATGTAAAACAGTTGCGTTTCAGCACCGTGTCTCTTTACTAGTAGCAATCTTTGATGAAAGGTACGGACAGAAGGATTAGACACAAATTAGCTCAATATTGCAGTGGATGACCAAAAATTTGACCAGACCTCGCGCCTCCCCCTTTCTCTCAGGCAAATCGAAATTGTAATGTGATTTGAGAGGTGGGATCTCTGAATTCATCCTCCGTCTCCAAAAGGATCCAGCTAAGAAGATAGAGAACCTTAAAATATCCACAAAAACCTCCTAAGTTCTAGATCGACAAATAGGGCTTGAAACCATTGCCATCGACATGGTACCAAGTAAGTTAACGATACTTGGAGGGAGGAAAAAAGATTGGAGAACAATACTGGAAAGAGCGATTCAAGAGAATGCTGTTCAGTAAGCATATACGCTATATAACTATAATATAAATGCAGTTATTATCATTGTCATCGCGACATAATAATTGTGTACACTACAACCCACGAAAGGGTATAAAATTAGATTCAAATTTCACGTCTGTCCTGTAAATGTAAATGAAAAAAAAGAGATCGAATCACGAACTACTATTTCTATTCGCCTTCCAGGTGGTCTTCTTGTTGATACTGGAATGTTACCAGATCGCAAGTAACATCTTTGTAGTCGCCACTGAGAATGGTACTAGCTGTCAATCTACGAGATGGAAACGCTCCTAAGTCGGAAAGTACAGCCTAACACAGTTTACCATGTGTTCTCTTTTGTTTATTTGTCTTTGTCGAAGTTTCTCTTTAAAAACATATATAAACTATGCACTCATTTTACGAATTTACCTGACTGCAGTAAAAAAAACATAGCACCCGTGTGTTACATTCGAGCGTGACGTTGTTAAACACGATGGGCCTAACCCCTCTAATTTCAATCCCAAACAGCGCGACTCGGAGCGTCTTTACTGTAATGACGGCGGTAGATTTTGGCCCTTTGTTTAGCAGCGCCACACACAGAGTTTACCACAAACGCGCCGTCAGATTTGTCGCTTAAAGCCCCCAGCACAAAGGAAGCGATACGTTCGCTGCTAGTATTGAGTCTCAAGCTTAATCCTCGCATTGTATCGTGCAGGCGTACAGTCGGCCCGCTCTATTAAATCCCAATACTGTTTTGAAACGAGCCTCGACGTAGGCGGGTTCCTCTTGAGATTCATTCATGATCTCAGACTTTCGTTTTCCGTCTTGATGCTTTGTACTTGGGAAGGTCCTTCCCACCACTAGTGGTCTTTTCTTTCCTAGTGCAGCCTTTGCCACACAGGGGGTGATTGTGCGCTGAGGAAGGGATATGGAGAAGAGAAGGGGGAGAGAGGGAGGGAAGGAGGGAGGAGTTGAATGTGGGGGGTGAGGGGGTGAGGCGACATTGAGAGAACGAGAGAGGGACAGGCAGAGAAACAGAAGGACTGGCGGATAGACAGAAAGACAGGCAGAAAGACAGAAGGCGAAGAACAGGCAAACTGACAGATATACACAAAAAGAGGAGGAGCTGGGAGAAAAGCAGATCATGTCTGTATATGCGTGTGTGTGTGTGTGTGTGTGTGTGTGTGTGTGTGTGTGTGTGTGTGTGTGTGTGTGTGTGTGCGTTTGTCTGTGAGAAAGAGACAGCGAGAGAGAGACACAGAGACAGAGAGAGAGAGAGAGAGAGAGAGAGAGAGAGAGAGAGAGAGAGAGAGAGAGAGAGAGAGAGGGGGAGAGAGAGAGAGAGAGAGAGAGGGAGAGAGAGAGAGAGAGAGAGAGAGAGAGAGAGAGAGAGAAAGACAGAAAGAGAGAAGAGAAAGGGACAAGGGAATGAAAGAGGGGAGATCTGGAAGGAAGCGCAATTTGCTGTCCAGATTACCAGAACGACTGGGAGCCTAGTTCCAGAAGCGAATTTGCAGTATCTCCTCTACACTAATGACACAAAAACATAGCATAGCCTTAGTGTTGTGAGAACAAAAGAAACTCAAAGGCATAAATGGTACCTGAAGCTTTGAGGCAACGCCTGTCTTTTTAGTTTTCTTGCATTTTTGTGTTTGTTTGTTTTTTGTTCATTTGTTGTTGTTGTTGTTGTTGTTGTTGTTGTTTTTGGAGAGGGGGTGTTATGATACAATGACTTACGTCATACGAATCCAATATTTCAGATGTTTTAACAGGGATCCTGTGATTCACTAACCAGTACAGTTAACTGAAATGAAATTGATTTTGATGCTCTCGAGGACTCCATCGACACAATTTACATCATTTAGGCGACGGTTTCTTTCAAATTGCCTACAGGATCTACCTGAACCTGTCCAGAAACACATGACACTATCTTTTTATTCGTGTGCTTTCTGAATGAATCTAGCAAGACGCAAATACACGTAGATCATTTAGAAAACGGGCCTCATAACCGTCACTTTTTGCCTAACAGATTTACCCCAAAGAGTGTCTTACAGAAAACAGTAGGCGTTTCTCACCGCTCGCAGAAGACGAAAAGTAACGTTGTGTCTCTCATCATAATAATATTTTGGCTCTAACAGGTCAGGTCGAAGCAGCCCGCCTCCTAAATGGTCTAATAATTGGTGTCGATTGGGGCGTAAAAAAATCTACAATCATTGCATTTTACTGAACGCTTTTATAGAAGGTATGGAGAAAGATGAGAAAGATGGCAACACTGAGCCTGACAGGTTGTGGTGTATGATTGGCACCCCACGAGCGGGAGAGGTGAACACCTCTATTGATGAGACAACGGTCTATTGGTGAGATGATGGCTCGATTGATCTTTCAGGACTGCCATGCTTGTGAAAAACAAATGCCCCACTGTATATGGGTTCGTTTAACACCAGTTTCAACACTGCACAGTGCTCCAAACTTAGCGTCAATTTCCTGTAGAGCCAAGCCAAAAGAGGGAAGAGAACCTTAAAAACTCCCCAAAATAACAAACGTTCAGAACACCCGTTTCGAGATTCGAACCAATGCCATCTGCTCCGTAGTCCAGCGTGATGATACCAGCTGAGTGAACAGCTATCTTCAACTTGTGTGATTTTTTGGGTGTTTTTAAGGCTCTCCAGTGTCGGTTTTATGTAGTTGCCTCGTAACTTCAGGAGTCTCGAGTTCGATTTAAATAAATACCATTGGGCTTTTTTCTGGACATTTCCAGTGCTATCTGATACTGGCTCAGTTTCTATTGCTAGAAGGTGAAGAAGAAAAGTAAGAGAAAACAGCTTGTCCCCGAAGCCACAAAATAGGTTGAAATCAAAGAAAAAATAACTTACGTCTGAAAAAAAGCCCAACCCATTAAAAGAGACTTGATATTCAAGTAAAACAGTGTGGTACCCAACAGATAGTTTGAGTTAAATGAAGAAGGTGTTTCTTTTTAAAGTTCTGTCTTTGAAGGAACTTCTACACTTTCTTAAAGGGACATACTTTCTCTCAGTTTTAGTAGGAGTTATACGGCACTTGCAACACTGGTAGGTCAAATAAGTGCCGACAATTAAAGATATTACTTAAGAGTAACATACAAAGAATAGAAGAGAAAAGGAAGATACACGTGTGATAGGAAAGGTTAAGTAAATTTGAAACTGTAATATTTGTAATCGATCAAAACATTATTTTTTAAACTCCCATCGACAAACATTTTCAACCTTTCAGGGCTCGAGCTTCTTCAACTTCCCCCCCAGAGTCAATCTGGTTTTAATGGGGTAGATCAACACTATTCTTTATCTGAGAGAGATGCGGAAATATTCGATGGAAGAGAGACTGCGGGTGAGACATCTTTTATTGACGCGACTAAATCATCCCGTCCCAGGTGTGGTCGTGCGGAGTCGCTACCTTAGAATTACAAATTTCTATCTGACATTTTTGGGCCGTTTTAAACGACTATAACCATGAGGTCAGAAACCAAATTATGTTCTATCTGCTCTATCAACATTGTAAGATTAATCGGAGTCGTTTTCGAGATATTCGGTTAATTGCATTCCAAACAGCTTGTCATGATGCGAAACTCAAAATGTTTGACGTCAAACTTAAGTACTGAGCAGATAGAACTTTGTAATTCTAAGGTGGCTAAGTGTCTGTGTTCCTGGAATGTGAACACACGCATTCGTTACCTGAGATGTCAACCTACTCTTTAACTTTAAATTTGAAAAAAAACAACCATACACGACACATGCTGTGGAGAAAGGCCCAACTGTCTTTTAGCAGAAGATAAAGTAATTAAAGCTGAGTAATCAGTTAAGATAAAATTGTTTTATCACTCACGTTGTACGTCATCCAATTAGCCCATCTGTCATATTATATAATCCCTACCCTAAAATTACGAAGTTCTATCTGCTCAGTGTTTAAGTTTTGAGAAATTCGATGTAAAACATTTTGAATTTCCCAATATGTCAAGCTTTTTTTCAAATGCAGTTCTTTAAATATCTTGATAACGACCCCGAATAATCTCACGATTTTGATACGGCAGACTGAAAATAATTTGATTTCTGACCTCATGGTCTGAATAACTCAAAGCAGCCAAACAATGTCAGATAGAACGTTATAATTCTAGCGTAACGAAGTGTTGCCTGTCGTCAGGCTTATCTCTTCCTGAGAGTACATACTTCCATTATTTGATTGAGGACACGCGTTCTGGTCATTCGACAGGGCTTGAAGTACACACGCTGAAAAAAAGAAGCATAACTTCGTTATTGATACCGATTCTTCTGTTCTATTTTATTTTTCCGAAACTTTAAAAGGCAGATAACAACAACCTGTGTACTATAGATTTTTTTTTAAAATTATGCAAATTCGTACTTCATGAAGTTAATTTGTATATGATGGTTCGAAAAATGCAGTTATATTGCCTTTCGTCTGTTGCTGCTCAGACATGGTAATAATACGTGTTTGCTACACCCATATGCAGCTACCACGTTTAGTGGCTTGACAGCAAGGATCATTCAGTGTTGGGAAAAACGAGACACACAGAAACAACATTATAGTCACCACAGTCAGTCGTTACTCTGTTTTGGGGAGAACTCGTACGTACGTCTGTAATTTTTTTGGTTCAATGGCAGCTTACATTATTTTCTTTTGCCATGTTGAATATCATAATAATATACGAGATCTGTCCCTGAAGAAAGTTTCCCTTCCCTGTTCTGCAAAATCATCAATTTTTAGTTTACATAGATATAATTCTGCATCGGGTACATACCCACAAAGACAAGTTTCTATTTAATAAAACTAACTTCGAACTCAATAAACTCCGTCATCCGAAGAAGGTAGCGGTCAAACCATGTGACCATATCCGCTTCGGCCAGGGTCCTCTCGGCAGCATTTGTTTCAAACACAATTTCTTCCTCGTCTTCTAATTGCTGCCCCCTTTAGTCCTTTGAATTTGGGGAAGAGATTACAGTCGCATTATACTAAGCTTGGAGAATAGTGGGGGTGTTCAAGGATTTCCCTCTGCCAGGAGTCCAGGAGATCGGTGACTTTTCGAGCAGTGCGCCTTGGCGTGTTGTCATGATGAAAGACAACACCTTGCTCAAGCAGACTGATTCCTGGCCTCAGCTTTTGTTTGAGGAATATATTATAGTAATAGTCAGCATTAACTTTCGTTTTGACGGGAACCGCCAGTCAAAAATCGAAAAACAGGATGTGGATCAGTTTCAAAGCATTTTACTTTTGTCAGACTTTCTGGGATCATACTGCTTTTCAGTTCTGGATCCCACGAGTAGACCCATTTTTCATGACATGTTATGATTTTTAAAAAAATCCTTTATTTCATACCCACGGCGACCGAAAAAAACCCCAACAAATGAAAGGCTAGAATGTGATGTTTGCGTTGTCATCAAATCCATGTTCTATTAAGAGAAATCATATCCGACAGTGGTCCTCTTGGACTGTGTTATTATGATAAAGAAAAACGCAAGGGGTAAATGGAAATGGTCGTTTGTACATGTCTGTGATTGTCTTGGACAGGTCGTCGTTACAGCGGTTTTGACTGCATTTAATTAGACTCATTCAAAAAGAACATGATTTAAACTTACACTGTTTCCAAAGAAAGAAGTAGACGAAACATATCATCATCATCATCATCATCATCATCATCATCATCATCATCATCATCATCAT
>NW_004798136.1:58968-60270 GCF_000002075.1 Aplysia californica | reverse complement strand
CACCTCATTTGCCCCCACCCCCTCACCTCATTTGCCCCCTCCTTTGGGCTCCCGACTCTTTCTACAGCCCTTCTACTGCTACTCCTTGGCTACTTCTTACTGCTGTCTTGCAGCCACACCACTGATTTTCTGGTAGTAAAGATCTACACCTAGCCCTCTCGGACAAGGGCAAACATTCTCGGAGATCCCGTGTGCAAGTTGTGCACGTCAAAGATCCCTTGGTAGCCTAAAATCGATAAGAGTAGGCTTCGGCCGCCACCCAGGCAAAATTCAAAATTTCCTACCAACTGAAAAAGTTTATTGTGTCCAGCGCGCTCACATGACCTTATGCAGTTGCGAGCGCCGTAAAACACTTACCCCAAAAATATTTTAAAAACCGAAAAATTCATTTTCCCAGGCGCTCTGTTTTAAATAAGGATAACCGAAATGAACAGTTTCTTTTTTGAGCGACCATCAAGACAGTCGCTACAGAATGTACGTGAAAGCTTGGACCACGAGACAACGTTAACTATGTTTGCTGACTGTCAGAAAGTGGAGCTCTGCTGTAAGTTAGATCTAGCTAAATTGTGGTTACCGCTAGTAAGGCAGGAAAAGGCCCTTGACTCCAGGGAGAAAAGTGCCATTCGATATAGTGCTACAACTTTTTTTAAAAGTACATTCATGAAAAGACAAGTTAGTGGAGATTATCTTGAAGTCCATTTCATATGGAAGCAAAAGCTATTCGTAAAAAGCCATTTCGTTTATTACCTGGACGGTCTAAAGCATGTTTATTTGATCACTAAACACTAAGAACAAAAAGAAAACGTCTGTGGTGGATATCAACACACACACACACACACACACACACACACACACACACACACACACACACATTGGGGCCTACTCATACACACAAACAGACAAAACATACAATCTAGCAAATGCCCACATAAATACACACATACACACACGAGGGGCGGGCGAGGGCGGTGAAGATTTGAGACTGCAGCCGATGGTTTCGAAATTATTAGAGAGGAGAAAACGACGGAGGGCGATGAGAGGACATGAAACGTGAAGGTGGGTTGAATGAGTGGGAGGAGCAGTGGGGTGGGTTAAAGAGAGGCGCGACGGAAGAAGGGGAGGAGGAGGATTATGAATGACGGTGCCGAGGTGTAGAAAGAGCTGGACGGAGGAGACAAGGAATTAGCGACGTGCCGATGCCGTGATTTCAGTATCGAGTCCCATGTTTTTGGTAATAGTGTCGATACTTGAAGAAGAAGAAGAAGAAGAAGAAGAAGAAGAAGAAGAAGAAGAAGAAGAAGA
>NW_004798136.1:56416-58189 GCF_000002075.1 Aplysia californica | reverse complement strand
CCACCCCGGTCCTCTATTTATACTGTAATCATTTTTCAATGTGGCAGTAGTAGGCCTAGTTGTTGTCATTGTTGTTGTTGTAAATGTTGTTGCTGTTGCTGCTTTTATTTCTTATTGTTGTTGAGTTTTCGGTTGCTGTTCTTGCTTTTTCTTGTTTCATTTGTTATTGAGGCCTGGGGGAGGGGGGCTTTCAAATAGCAAGGAGGGGGCCATCTAGTTATTTACAATGTTTGATGATACCAATTACTGTAAACTCTCTGATGATACTTTGAAAAATTCTTGGTATCGATACCTTTTTAACCCCACTGAAATCGTTGTCACCCTGGCAAGGACCGTGAGTCGGTGGGTGGCACTGAGGACAAGGCTATAGTACGACGACCACCACGACTATTTAATCCTTGTTCGCTGCTTCTCCACACAGATCCGATACGGATGTTTGGATTGATTACATCGCTATTGCCCACAGTGGTTTTAACCGAGGATAAATAAGCGACTTCCTCTGAATACGCATCGAAGTACTGACATTATTGACATTTCCTTCGGCTTTAGCCGAACGCAGTCAGTTGACTGTTTAACGCATTTATTACTTGTTTATTTGGATTGCTGGCTGTTATTTTTTAAACTAAATTATTGTTGTGGTGTTTCTTTTGCACGTGCCGAAGAATACGAAATTTTTACAATTTTAGAGTTCTGTTTTTGTGACATTAGATAGATTGGCTGAGTTGCCTACAAACGTTTGGAACTGCTAATTTTGCTGCTTCGTCGAGTGAGCCATGAATCATACGCGTTGTGGCATTAGAAAGAAAATCAGCTGTTGAAACCAAATAAAACGTAGAAAATTAAGTACAGATCTACTTTTTGCGCTGTCTCTTTTCTGATTTGAGTCATTACCAAAACCTGAGAGGTTTTGGGAGAATTTTTGCGCCTTCGAATAGCAGACTCATTCCAGCTACGTTTATGTATATAAAGTCCATAATTGGATGCAACTGTGCATTTGTTGACGATATGGGTTAAAATCTTCAGAGAGAGATGACAATATATAAAGAGAGAAAACAGAAAAGCAGAACCGTAACCAACTACAGTTAGACTGCTCTTTCTGTAAACTCGATGGACTCGGGTTAAACTAATGACAAAAGTATTTATTGATACCTACGTTTGAATACACAAAAACAGCCCTTCGTTTCCGAACTTCCTACTATTCTGTGGGCATTTCACGGCAAAGAGGACCCAATCTTTGCAGAAAAAGAAGCATACATCTGCGGATAAGCTTTTGTTCCGAATAAAAGTTACAGATACACAAGTTTGGATACACAGCCAAGATGATATCCAGGACTTTTCTGAACCCTGTGCAGCATATGACGTCAAGACATCCTCTTTGCGTTGTCTCAGGGGCGCTGCTTGTAATCATTCTGTGCTGTTTTTCAACGTCACGAGCTTACGTCACTCGGATCGAGCAGTGCGAACCGATCGAGATCCCTCGGTGCCGCGCCATGCCCTACAACCTGACGCGCATGCCGAACCTAGTGCACCATAGCAACCAGGTCAACGCCAGGCTCGTGTTCGAGAAGTACGAGGTGCTTATAGGTAAAAACAATAGTAGAAATAAAATAAACTATTTGAGATTTTTTGGTATAAGTTTGTTCCAAAAACTCTTCAAAGTCGTTAATCGTCTTCGAAGGCCCACTTGACCTTGTTATAACCAATACATTTCCCATTTCTTATTGGTTAATTCACCCAGACCCTTTTCCCATCATTTTCCTTGCCCCCCCCCTC
>NW_004798136.1:52458-53947 GCF_000002075.1 Aplysia californica | reverse complement strand
TTTATTTATTTATTCATTTATTTATGTATTTGTGTATTTATTTATTTATTTATTTCATCACATTTTATAACCACACTGCAGTATTAAAGGTAATTTTCTCAGAAGAACCGGCGTAAGCTTGTTGTTGTTGAAAAAAAAGCTTTTTCCTTTCATTCATTCATTACATTTTTTAAAAACCCCTCAGTGGTCCGTGCCTATCAATAGTCCTCAAGGCTCAGCATTGACCACCAGTATATATTTATCGCGGAAGGAAGGATCACTGACTCTTCGCTTATTCTTTCAAACAAGTTTGGTGTGTTAAAGCTTCTATTTCCCTCGAGGTCAGTTCACTATTATTTTAACACCATATGATCATTGTCAGCTACAGCTATAATAACCGTGCTTATTCACAACAGTGCATCCTCCTTAGATCTGACGCGACTTCACAACAGTGATTCCTAATCTTTTTTCTCTAGCCTTTTTTCTTTCCTTTCTTTTCGCCTGTTTCTCTTTTCTGACTCTGGGGTTCTTGTTTCATTGCATCTCTTTGGCTATGTTATCGATCGTTTCCTTTTCTACTTCTACATTTTCCCCCTACTTTTCCGTATTGTCTGTTGTTTCTATTTTATCCCAAGATATCACTGGGCTACCTCTCTCCACGACTACTCTTTGACTCCGACATACTTTGTTTGATGCCTTCCGTGGGTGGCTGGCGAGTGCTCTAGTGTGGTTTGCTTCTTCTTTCCTGTCAAACATCTATCGTCCTTATCTCCCCTTCTTCTTTTTGTTATGTTAGTTACACTCATGTAACACCTCTAATCTTCTGGCGCTCATATGACCTTATGCAGTTGCGAGCGCCGTAAAACCTCTCCTAAAACTAAAACTATTGTTCTTCTCCTCCTTCTTCATTCGTGTGTATGTATATCACATTCTGTTCTTACTGAATCTCTCCGAATATGTGCGCTACCATTTTACAGTCCCTCACAATGAGCTGAAAGTAACTTAAAACAGTAACATACGAGGAGATCTATATTAATGCACCCTCCACTAACCCCTTGCCCCCCCCCTCCCAAAAAAACAAACAATCCCTCCCCATTCCCACATCATTTTTTTCTTTTTTCCAGATCGTCACTGCAGCGATGTCCTCTTATTCCTGCTCTGTTCCATCTACGTCCCTATTTGTGCACTCACGTCAAAGTCCACGGCCGTACCGCCATGCCGGGGCGTGTGTGAGCGTGCACGTGCGGGGTGCGAACCTCTGATGAACGCATACGACGTGAGTTGGCCAGAGTTCCTCAACTGCTCCAACCTGCCTGTCTATGAGCAGGAGATGTGCGTTATTCCAGAGGCTATCGTCAAGTCGGATGGCCGAAAAAAAGGTCAGTTATGAGTCAAAATTGTGATGTATTTCATGTGATTTATGTGTATGTATTTGTGTTTGTATGTATTTTGTGTTTTTGTGTAATTATTTTTGTACGGGGGTTTGAGAGAGAGAGAGAGAGAGAACGAG
>NW_004798136.1:49007-50496 GCF_000002075.1 Aplysia californica | reverse complement strand
GAGAGAGAGAGAGAGAGAGAGAGAGAGAGAGAGAGAGAGAGAGAGACTGAGAGAGATTGGGACATTAGATTACATATGTGTTTTGTTTATCTGTGCACATTTGACTGTCCGGGTACGTGGTGGCGTTAGGCAAGAGAAAAATTATAAACATCAACTAGAGAATCTTCCCAAAGTCAACCCCCGCCCTTCCCCACCCCCAAAGAAAAATGAAATAAAATAAGTACTGAAAATGTCAATTAATGTTTTAGGCAAAATACATTTTTTTTTGTTTACAATATTTTCCTAATTGTGTTGCAAGTGCCGTAAAACTCACACTAAAAAAACCCAGCAACAACCCAAAACAACAAAAATGTTTACCTTCTAAGTTGACACAAATTCGTGATTACAATTTGCCAATTTTAATCGTAGGATAAATCATGATCTCCTGCCTTAACTCATGTAATAAATTCGTTATGTTATTATGTCCAGCGGGACACAAGTTGTGGGTCACAAGCACGGAATCAGCCTCGGGGATTTTCTACTGTTACACAGATCTAATTTAGTTTGCTTAAAATAAATGCTTTTTACAATGGTGTTTTTTTTCCCCTGAGGCTTTAGTAAGAGCACATAGTATAATATAATTGTTAGCTACGCTTCTTCCTCACACCGCGAAGGCATTTTCACTGAAACAGACAACAAACATAATTGAGAGTTTGTGGTTCCCGAAGGTTATTGGGATTAACAGTCACATTAAACATCATCATCATCAAGTGCCAGATCTGCGACAGACATCGGCAACCATGGCTCTTCATGTAATCCTTTGCTCCAATGCTCTCAAGAAAGCTGCATTACCTTGATCTTTCCGTGTCACCTATCTGTTTAGGTTCTCCAACTGGGTTGCTCTACGCCTACACTAGCATCATTTTCCTTCATTATTGCCAGTTAGAGCTAGATGTTGAAGGCATTTATATCTATTAAGGTGTCCCAAGAACTGAATTTAATTGATTGCCTTTTCATATTTGTTTTTATCAGCGAGCGGCCCACGTGGCTTTCTTCAGGTACTTCCTCTTTTGGTTTCTTTTTCTTCCAAGATATTCTCAGCAGTCTCCTTAGAAACCACTTTTCTGTTGCTTCTATTCTATTTTCACTGTCTTTAGTGATTGGCCAACATTCACGGCCATATAGAAGGTTGACCATGCATATGATTTCAGTACTTTAATAGTCAATGAGATGTGTCTGTTTTTCTGGATTGGGCTCATTTTATTTAAACTATTGTTAGCCATTAAACATACATGTTATATATTCCATCCACGTAAGGCCCTGTCATGATGGCACAAAAGACAATGACAATGACAATCTTTATTCATCTCGCAGGGAGAAATTTGTCTTGGTCGTTAACAATGGCAGGAGATTGCACACAACAAGACAGGACATTAGTAAATACATGTCTCACGTGCTGGGACAACCCGCTCCGTATAACATTCTCTCTCTCTCTCTCTCTCTCTCTCTC
>NW_004798136.1:47174-48374 GCF_000002075.1 Aplysia californica | reverse complement strand
CTTGATGCCTTTCTGATCAACTTGTTTATTTTTATGATGTTCTGCCTTCCCAAATTGCTACCATAGCGCAGGTTATACCAAAATGTATCAAAGTTTTCATTGTGGTGGTGTAGAATATCTGAAGAATGAATGGATTCAGATTGAAAGACCTAAGTTTCCTCAGAAAGTACATCCTCTGATTTACCTTTTCAACGATAATCACACTACCTGAAAGCGATCTTCTTCTTCTCATATCCTTGCTAAAACTCAGAGAGTAACTATGAGATCATCATCTCAATGTGCATTTACTTTTAAGTATATGCCCCCCCCCCCCTTTCGAAACCGAAAAAATAATATCAAGATTTGTAGACATGGACACCCTCAAGCAGAGTTGGTGCCCCAAAAACGTATCCATTTACAACATCTTCTGCTCCTGGTACACACATTTTGCGAGCCACAGAGATTTCAAGTAAACTTGGTAGCCTTTCACTTTCAGATCACCCTTTAAGTATAAGCTCCTTGAAACTTATCATTTTGGTTGTGTGTTTGTAATATACAAAAAATCAGATTTTTAAAGAAATTATTTTACTGTGGAATGCTTAGTAGCTTTTACTACAAATTAACTAACAATAAAAAAAAGTTCACTACAGAAAGTATGGCCTTGGCCTACACACAGAGATCATTATCAATAGTGCGCAACAATTGAAATAGATTTAGTATGTGTGTGTGTGTGTGTGTGTGTGTGTGTGTGTGTGTGTGTATGAGAGAGAGAGAGAGGGAATGAGAGAGAAAGAGACAGAAAGAGAGACAGAGAGAGACAGAGAGAGAGAGAGAGAGAGAGAGAGAGAGAGAGAGACACCCGACATCCAGTTTGAAGCCACTCTCTCTTACCCCACAATTTGTATAGTGGAATTTATTTTTTACTTTTCTTTTTGAGGAGTGAGAGTTTGTCTTACTTCATATTCTTATTATCTTATTTAATTAAGTTATCGCATTGTTATTTACCTCGCAAAGGAGGGGATGGGGAGGCATAGTGGTTACTTTGACAGTCACACCGATATATAAGAGAATCATAGCTTTATCAATAAAATAAGGGTGAATTTCACTTACCAAATTCATCAGTAAAGAGGAAATTGCTTCCATTTGCTTCAACCGGCAGCCCCGAATATCTATCTATCTATCTATCTATCTATCTATCTATCTATCTATCTATCTATCTAT
>NW_004798136.1:44311-45307 GCF_000002075.1 Aplysia californica | reverse complement strand
CCTCACCCCCTCACCCCCCCACCTTTGTTTTTCTCCCTCACCCTAACCAGATAACACGACCCTCATCCCCAGTGACACCCGCGCTAAAACTAACTAACAGGTCTCGCGGTAAACCCCATAATCCAGCCGCCTCCGGTTGCCAGGATGAAAGACCCGGAGATTACAAGGCTCTCGGACAGAAAAGCTTTCGATGATAGATTAAAGATTAGACCAGATATTAATACACCTTTACATAGAGACGAGGGCTTAGGAGAGGCTCTCAAACCACTCGCGTGATAAGGAGAAATGTATCCTCCTCCAGCACCGTCCATTATCCCCCTCTGACATTTTGGAGGGCTTCAAGAGGATAGATGAATGACAGAAAAACCAACATAATTTTTTCCCTCAGCACACAGGAAGTCATAGGGAAGTGACATATATACATTCCTTTGCAGCATTCTGGGAGATCTGATAACTCATTGAGGATGCGCCTTCTGATCAATCCACAACGCTTGAAGACGCCATTTTTGTGAGCCCTTAAAAAAGGAAGCATAACTTCGTTATTCATACAGAAAGGACACACAACAGCAATGCTTAGGCCAACTATGAAACATACAAATGAGTGTTTCTTAATTATGTATGATTGTTCAAATGTACCACAGCATTGGCTTTGGTCTGCTGTGGGACATTTGTGTGTCCGTTTCGACCTTAAAGAGTTAATACAACGCTCTTCATTGCGTGACCACGATCTGTTTGCCCTAATGGAATACTTTCATTTTAGATTAACAAACTTCTTTACGTTCTTATACTCTCTGAGCGTCTAAATGCTGCCCGTATCTTGTCTCGTTTGTATTTTCAAGCCCACTACGTACGTTCACCCTGACAAGGGTGACGCTGCTAGACATATCAAGTTCATGTCTTTTAGAGCTGGGTGTGGACTTCTTCTTCTTCTTCTTCCTCTTCCTCTTCTTCTTCTTCTTCTTCTTCTTCTTCTTCTTCTTCTTCTTCTTCTTCTTC
>NW_004798136.1:38810-41610 GCF_000002075.1 Aplysia californica | reverse complement strand
GGAGTGACACGATAGGGGTGAACAGGCTATTTCTGTGACAATGAAGCCGATTTGAATGTTAGGCATACTAATCATTGGTGATTTTGAGCGTATTTTTCTTTACATTTAATTTATGAGGTTTATGTCTATAGGTGAATTTGACTTCGGCAATGTTTCAAAATTAGGAAGGGAAGCAGTGATTATTTGACTATATAGACGCTTCGCCACTGAATATAAGTACCTCTTTAGTCCAGTTTGTCTCCCACCTTCTTAGAATATGATCATGGGGACAGAAAACAAAACATGAATAGGTAGTAAGAAGAATTAACATAGAAACGCCAACACTCCTCGAGAACATGATGAAACTTCTGTGAGTCCAGACCAAACAAGTTATGAATGTATTACTATGTATTACCTTATTGGTCCGGATTGTCCCCACCTTCTTAGAATATCGTGGAGACAGAAAACAAAACAAGAATAAGTACTAAAAAGAATTGGCATAGAGACGCCAACACTCTGCTACCTTAGAATTACAAAGTTCCATCTGACATGTTTGGCCGTTTTCTAAGACCATGTTCTATCTGCTCCATCAAAATCGTTAGGTTATTTGGAGTCGTTATCAAGATATTTAATGCATTCGAAAAAGCTGGACATGTTGTGAAACTCAAGCATTTTAATGTCAAAAATTTATCAAAACTACACGGGTCGTTCAAAGCGTTTTGCTTCCAGGCTCATAATGTCTTTATCTGATGCTACATACACAGGTTATACACCAACTGAAAGCTTAGGATGTCTGCTACTTGACAGTACCTTTACTTTTCAACATAGTTGCCTTCTTTGTCGATGCAGATCCGCCAACGTCGAATAGGTTGTCGCTTGCCGTCTGCGAAAAATTCATGTTTTTTTCCTCTGAACCAGCGACACACATCTTCTTGAACTTCATCGTCATCTGCAACGTTTTCCTTTGAGGTACTCCTTCAACTTAGGACAAAGATAAAAGTCAGATGGAGCAAGGTCTGGACCGTAAGACGGGTGCGGTAAGGTCTCTTGAAATACGAGACTTTTCATGGCATTTTGAGTTTGTCGACTCGTGTGTGGACGGGCGTTGTCGTGGTGCAAAATTGCATTTTTTTTCTGGGCCGAACTCGTGACAGCCGTACTCTAAGTTTTCTCAGGGTCTCAATATATCGTTCAGAGTTGACAGTGGAATCCTGTTCCTTAAACTCCATATGAATCAGACCATTGCAGTCCCAAAACATTGTCATAAGCACTTTCTTTGCAGATGAAACAACTTTAATCTTCTTGGGGCTAGGTGAGCCAGTGTGAATTTCAATTGTCTTTTGTTATCTGGGTCATAATGGTGTACCCAAAGCTCGTCTCCTGTGACTATACGACATAAGAAAGCTTTACCTTCATCGATATAACGATCCAGGAGTTCATCACTAACTTGACCTCAGTTCACTTTCAGCTAGGGTGACAAAATGTGGGGAGCCCACAGTGTTCACACTTCCCTGTAATCCAACACATTATGGGTAATATACTGAGTACTCCGTACAAAAATCCCTAGCATTTCAGTGACATCTTTTACTTTGATCTGCCGGTTTGCTTGGATGATCTCATCCACTCTCTCTTGGTGTTGAACATCACTGGCAGAGTTGGGACGACCACAACGAACTTGGTCATGCAAAATCTGTGTCTGCTGGACTGGTTTCAGCGAACTCCTTAGCCCATCATCGAACAGTACTTACATCTATACATGCTTCACCATAGACAAGCTTCATCGATGGGTGCAGCCTCCTCTGCAGTGAGGAACTCAATAAAAGCTCTTTGCTTTAAGTGCACATTTATAGGTTTGCTGGACGCAATTTTCTCGGCGAGAATGTACCTTACCGTCCATGATGTAAACATCATAGCCTAATTCTGTTTTTGGGGGGTTTGAGGGTATACATATTGAAAGTCAATTGTGTACAAATTTCATGAAGATATCTTGAATAGTGTAGGCGTTATTGGAGAGGAGGCAAAACTTTTTGAACAACCCTCGTAGGTACTGAGCAGAGACAGAATTTTGTAATTCTGGGCTAGCGACTTCTCCAGAACACGACGAAACTGAAATTCTTCTGTCGCTGCCTTGTAGTCATCAGACTGTAGCTTTGACTCGGTAGATTCTTCTCTTTCTTATTCTTAGCTTTTCCATTAAGCTAGACCTAGTCGGGCAGTGTTTATCCGACCGTTCTGCAATAAATCACTGTGTGCAGCGTTAGTAGTCTGGTGGTTAGGCAACTCGATCTGACTGTGTGTCCTTAGACAGTACTTTATACGGATTTTCCTATTTTAACTCCGTCCTACCGGGGATGGACGTTAAATTTGGAATCCTCACCTCTTAGATAACTAACAGTGTTGTAAGAAGCGTTTAACTTACACTATTTTACATTTATGCAAACACTCTGTCTCTTGCCATTCTGCTTGTCTGAGCTGTTTTGTTCCCATCATCTGTTAAGTCTCGCACTTCCTTTCTTGCCTTCTACCTTTGGTTTCAAGATATTAGATAGGCCTATCTCGGGTGAAACATGATATGCCCAAAGAAATTGAGTTTCAGTTTCATTATAATCTGGAGGTGTGTCGGCGTGTCTATGCCAATTCTTCTTTGTTCTTATTCATGTTTTGTGTTCTGTCACCACGTTATTCAATGAGTTCTTCTATTACATTGCATTTCAAAATCTGTAATCCGTTTGGTATCTTGTTCATTGATGGTCCTGTAAGTTACGAACCCGAATTTATAGCCATAATCGTGTGTGTGTGTGTGTGTGTGTGTGTGTGTGTG
>NW_004798136.1:32042-35581 GCF_000002075.1 Aplysia californica | reverse complement strand
AGAGAGAGAGAGAGAGAGAGAGAGAGAGAGAGAGAGAGAGAGAGAGAGAGAGAGAGTCTTGAGAAAAAAAATACTGTGAGTAAATATAAATTGGATTGGTGAGCCGGTGGGTGGGGTAGGGTAGAGTCGGTGGGTGGGGCTTGGAGTAAGATCATCCGAACATCCGAATCATCAACACCATCATTTTCATCATCCCCAGCGATGGCATCGTCGCCTCCAGTCACGAGCGGCAAGAAAAGACCAGAGAAAAAAGCGGAGTCGTAAAGGCAACAAACAAGGAGGTGCGACAAACGGCAAACGCGGTAGAGGAAGACCAAACAGAGGGAAGAAAAAAGGAGGCCGGCGGCTCAACCACCGACGAAAGACCATTGGGAGGTTGCCGTTCTCTTCTGTGAGGCCTCTGTTTCCCGACGATCTTCTTCATGGCTACACCCACGGTGGACGCTATTACACCAAGAAGATGCTAAAAAAGTATAATCTTGCCGCCTTCAGAGAAGAGGAGTGATGTTTTAGGAGAAAAATACACTATTCTCATGGCGCTATCAGCTGTAAAAAGCTACTGAAAGAGATGCTGATGAGAAGCAATGGAGAAAAAGATCTGACCTGAAGCCGTCGTCACATCTTCGGTGTGGACAAATCCGCGAAACTGAAACTTGAGTTCTGTTACTTTATGCGGATTGCAAATGGCACCGCGTGATTATAAAACTTGAGTTTTGTTTTTGACGCGGATTACTTATGACACCAATGGTGTTCTTTTGTTTAGACAGACTGACGGTACTTTACACTAAGACCATGGTATAGGTAGGATAGACTTAACATTCTTATACTAAAGGAGAAAGGAGGAATTACTGTTTAAAAAAAGAATTCGATATCAGTGCCCAAATCTTACTTTTGAAAAAGAAGTTCAATTTGCTATCCTATCTAGAATTGTTTTATGGGAGGGACACTGCGTTTCTTCTCTCATGAATTTATAGGCTTTGTTTATGTTTGTGTTGAGTTTATGACATTCAAAAGTAAACAGATCAGTGGATAGTTTTTGGCTACATTTACCTTTCAACAAAGTGAAATCAAAGACCTTGGCAGCATGTTCATGTTTCGAACACTGTGCTGCCTTTAAATGCATCAACTCGTGCTTTGGAAATGCATGTGACGTCAATGGAAAGCAATGCATGGCTCTATCGGTTTATTTTATTATTTTGGTGTATGTAAAGGGGGGGGGGGGTGTCTTGGTTTGACAGAAACTTGACGTTGTGTTCAAGACATTGCTTCTGCGTTCAGATCTGTTGTCATTGTCTTTATTAGTTGGAAATGTTAATGAGCGATGCACCAAGTCAGAAGGACACCGATGGCGCCGTTATCTATCTGCTGAAAGATTTGGTTTGATAACTTTAACATCGTACTTCATTGTGGTCAGATCCTTGTATTTGACGCCGGGGTCTTTGGCGTAGTGGCTTGGCTGTTCGCCGTTGTCCCTCGCTACACACGCAGGTTTAGTCAAATCCAAACTGTCACTCTTTTTTTCTCAGTGTTGTGTGGGAGCACCTGTGAGGCCCTTAGCACGTAGTAGACGAGAGTTTGATTCCTGGGGCGAGAAATTGTGTTTTCGAGGATCCCCGTCCGTCTATTGGGATGTTAGTCCTGACAAGCACGGTTGAAGTGTCCCTCCTCTTGAACGTTTCAAATTATGTCGATTGGGGCGTAACATTTTTCCATTGGATGTTATCTATAGCAAAGGTTGTAAATATTTGACGGGAGAAGTCGAAAGAAAACTGAACCACTTACCTCGCTGTCGATCAGCGGCGAGAACTGGTGCTAAGGTCATGCTGTAGGTGTTACATAGTTTATGATTGTTTTTCTTTCAACAACGAGAGGTCATTCGAGAAGAAGGACATTCGAATAAAATGATCACCTGAGACCGTAAAGAGCTATGCTGGAATAATGGACCACTCACCCAATCCGGAAACTTCAAAATATACATGTCGTATGGAAACATAATATAATCCCTATTCCGACTCTTGGGCCGTACAGGTCTCCCAACACAACACTGAGAAATAAATGAACGTTTGGATTTGATTAATGTGAAGCGAGAGTCCCCACCATGAAATAACAGGTAATGTAAAATCCGCACAACTGTTCGTCCCCCTGACTACTTAGCGCAGACGAACAGAAATATCAATATGTTGAGATGTTGTTTGTATGGCATGTATTACTGGATTTTGTCTGCTATGCGGAGTGCTCTCGACACCGACAAATTAATTCGTAATTGAAATCCTCAAGACCGAAAAGGTAGAGGGGGTGTTAGAGGGCAGTAGTCACAGAAAAGTAAAGTCGTGGGCAACTGTCTTTCTGTCTCTGTAAGGGTTTGTTTCATGCGTCGCTTGTGTGTGACTATGGCCTTTATTGATAAATAATATGCTAATGCTGGACAAATTGTAAAAAGTCAAACAATGCGTCAAGACAGACAACGATGAGAATAGACAGTTTGAGACTGCTACACTATTCCCCTGTGTAGTCTTCAAATTTGAATGGTGGGGATCAGCAGACCACTTTAATGAGTACTTGGAGAATATTCACTGACTTGCATGATAAGCATTACCTGAGTGGACTGGCCCAGGGGTGGGTGGTTGATCTGCCTGAAAACAGATAGGTGCTCCTATATTACTACTGGCATAACATAGTGGGGATTTTTGTACTCATACATTAGTCGTTCACATAAAAACTTAATAAAAAGCAATCAGTTTTTGTCTTTAAGAAAATGCGACACAATTCAGATAGTTCAGGAGATGGGTTGCTTCGGCATTGTTTGTCAAGGCCAACATTGACCCAAGTGGAAAACGTCCTCAGTAGACAGATTGCTACCTTACAATTATGAAATTCTAGCTGACATTTTTGGTCGGTTTTTTTAAAATTTGGTTTTTAAAAAAAAGTTATTTAGACCATAAGTTCAGAAACGAAATGGTCTGTCTGCTCTATCAAAATCGTAAGATTATTCGGAGTCGTTATCAAGGTATTTAAAGAACTGCTTTCGAAAAATCTTGACGTTGCAAAACTCAACATTTTTCACATCAAATTTCTCAAAACTGGGTACCGAGCAGATAGAACTTTATAGTTCTAGAGTAGCGAGATGGTTATACTCGATACAATACATGAACTGTAATTATCTGACGCTGGAGTCAAGCTCGCCTGTTCTGCCTGCGATGTCATCGAGAAATAGGAAATAAATCAAACAATTATAGCAGTTGCCCCAATGCGTCTATAGAACAGACCCATTGAGATGTTCTTCACAAGAAACTTGTGAGCTCTTATCATGTAATAATCATCCCTAACCGAAAACAAATTAAAGAAATTGTTTACTTGATTCAGATTATTAATTTTGAATTTTGTTTTCGAGTCTAATTTGATTTTTTTTTCATTTGTTGGTCTGTGTGTTTTTAGGTTATTTGCTTGTAGTATGATAGTGTGTGTGTGTGTGTGTGTGTGTGTGTGTGTGTGTGTGTGTGTGCGTGTGTGTGTGTTGTGTGTGTGTGTTGTGTGTGTGT
>NW_004798136.1:29023-31216 GCF_000002075.1 Aplysia californica | reverse complement strand
AGAGAGAGAGAGAGAGAGAGAGAGAGAGAAAGAGAGAGGGGGGGGATTGGATTAGGCATCGGATGGTAATCAGTAACATTACATTTCAAATGTAGGACAAAAACAGGTAAAATCATGTCTGAAAAAAAGTGGGAAGAAAACAGGTCACCGCAATTGTGTGACGATTCACTTTTGGCACACTTCGGATGGGGCATCTAAAAACCAGACTATTATAGCGACCCCGCACCATAAAAGATGACTATAATAACGTTCAGGTTTGTATGAGTGGTCGTCAGAGTTGGAAATGCTCAAGGAATTCCTTGAAAATTAAGCCGTAAAGAACCGTGAACCTTTTACACTTACTAAAAACAAAAACTGCGAAGTTTATTTAACGCCGTAATGCACTTTTAACTCATTGTCCAATAAATAGAGTTTGAGACAGTTAAGGGAATTAATTCGAATGAATACAGCTGCTGTAAAATAATGCTCGAAACATCCAGGGGAAGAAACTGATCTTTCAGTCATCAACGCGTCTAAAGATTCTAAAGTGATTTCCCCTTAGTAATATTGAGTCAGCTCGCCTTCAGAAAAATAGTCTAATGAAGGAATGAATTGAGATTCTCAGAAAATCAGGCCGTCTTCTTTGAGAGGGACAGCTCAAGAGTACCGAGGGACAAACGGACGAGTCAATGAGTGCCATAAGTGATCGAGTGAATAATTGACAAATATATGAGAAATTTATAGCTCGGAGCATTTGGACTCCATTTTTAATCTGGCGCTGTGTTAGCCAAGATTGTAAACAACTGGGCTTCTGAGGCAGTCAAGATATCATGCCAGTAGATGAAGAGCGGTTGAGTCCAAAACAGCTAGAAGGATCACATTATGAGAGAAATCAGTTTGGGGGTTATGTTAAAGACAACGTTTATGTTCCACCATTTCCAGCAAATACCGATGACATGAAAGATCGAATAACAGTAACAGCTACAATCAACACAGTGGACTAAGACATCCTGCGGCGCGATTGAGAGGAATTATCATATCGGTTTGATGTTGTCCGTGCTGCCGGGGGTGGCCACATTGAGCACGTGTAAAACTTGCAATAAAAACTTGAAGGTATGTACAACTTTTGTGTCCAAGCTGGAGTTTTCTATTGGTTAAGTTTTTGAAATATCGTGTGATGATTGTGGCGTTTTCTTTATGAATCATCCTCTAAGTAATTGTCATTGGCTGTCCATCTAATTGTTTCTTATTAGCCCTCTATCTACACAGGTAAAACGTATACAGCATGACCCACGAGTTAACAGCAGATCGGAAGTGAATTGATTCAATTTAACTAAGAGCAAGGGGATGTTATTTTATAATCTCCAGAGTGATTGGAGTTCCTTTCCCAGTGTGCTCACAGATCATTATTTTACAGCAGCCGTTTCCATTTTTTTAATGTCAAAATTACATAAGGTTATAATATGAGCGCGCGGGGCACATTAAACATGTTCAGTTGGTAGAAAATTGTGAATTTTGCTCGGGTGGCGGCCGAAACCTACTCTGGTCGATTTCTGACCACCAAGGGACTTTTAACGTACGTAACCTGCACACGGGACCTCCAAGATTTTTCGCTCTAAACCGAGAAGGCTAGGTGTTAGATTTCATCTGCTATAAGATCGGAGGTGTGGCTGAAAGACAAGGGATACGGAGCTAAGGAGTAGCCGCAGAAAGGCAGCAGAAACACAGTCAGGAGCCCAGAGGAAGGGACAAATGAGGTGGGGTGTGAGGGCTGAAAGCGGAGACCAAAGCAGACGATAGAACATTGCTGGAGAGCAGGAAAGGGGGTGAAAGGAGGACATTTTAGAGAAGAACATTTTCCTTCGCTATGCGGATTCGAACCTGGGACCATTGAATGACAGGCGAACACCTTAACTTCTAGGCCATGAGACCCCCACCAAGGTGTTCAACTACACTTAAAAATGAATGTTTACTAGCATGCATTTAAGAGTACCTGAGACAGCATACATGACATGGGGCAACTCAAATGGAGGATTCAAACATCCACGAAAAACGTTACGGGCAAAACACGAAAACAAGGGAGGGGGAAAATAGTCTGTGTGTAGGGGGCCTGTTTCTGCTTACGTTGTAATTTTTTTGGAGTTATTTCTCATGAATGACACGTCCTCCAAAAATTTGACTGTTTGCGGTCAACCTGACACCAACTACCCCCCC
>NW_004798136.1:23876-26385 GCF_000002075.1 Aplysia californica | reverse complement strand
AATTCTGACATGCTACATGGTCTAATTTCTGAGGCTAGGTGTATACTGACATTCTTCAATGGTCTGGTATCTGAGGCTAGGTCGATATCGGTACTGAAGATGCGTGTACTTAAACAGTGTCATGTTAACACGTTCAGCACTGCCACAAGTACATGTATATTGTGGACTCATCGTCATGTTCAGCCCCTTCACACACACAGAGGGCAGCCTTCTTGCATTTGCAGAGCCTCACACACCATAAATGGCACTAGCAAGAAACCAGCTCTTTGCAGCTGTGAACCGCCTCGGGTATCCTGGTCCAGTATGGTGTGTACTGTCCTCCAGTCATTGACCAACCCTAGTTGGTTGGTGGAGGAAGTTCTGCTGCGTGGCAAAAGTATCTGACCCCATACATGTCCACCTCGATACACTCCCCTTTGACACGTTCCTCTGAAGCTGCCTTCGTTGGAGGGATCAGCTGCACATGGTTCGTCTTTGGGAAGAGTTTCCTCCTGGCCGTGTCATTGTTTGTGCATTTGCTGGTTCAATCATACAACAGGATCACGAACCTCTCGATGATGGACATTGCATGTTTGATATGTCACGTGGTGCGGAGGACACAATCAGCAGCGCCTCAGTGAGTTCTGGCTTCTTGCCATGGGATGAAGATCTGAGGAGCATACACTTCAAAGGTCTTTAACGCAGCCAGCTTCAGCATCTGGACGATGGCTGCTCCACCAAGAACTATACAGGTAGTGACAGGACTCTCTGTCTTGTCGTCGGAGATTTCTTCCATGTGAAGAGATGATTCTTGGTACAAGTGAAGCGGTTTCCACCAGCAGACAGTGCAGGAGGACATTCCTGGTTCTTATGACGAAAGAACTCCTCAAGGTTTCCATACCTCGTCTGGCAGCCAATGTACAGGCGTGCGACGAGTTCACGCTCATTTTTTCCAGAGGCGAACTGTTCCTAATATTTTCTTTTGTTTCTTGTAGTGGAAGTGCTGAATACCTTCAGTTTGTTACGAGAAATGGGGTCGTCCATTTCCTTTGTCCTGTCCAACAGACACTCTCTGGTGAAAGCCTCGGACTGCTCTTGGCTAATCCTCTTGGCTATCATCACGGTCTCCGCGGCAAAAGGACCTGCAATGTCTTTTGTGTCCAGTATGACTAGATCCTGACTCTCCTCCTCGAATGGGTTGCCCATCTCCTCTATGACACGACGAGAGAGCGAACATCTTTCACAAATGAGGCACGTACACTTGGCGTCTGATCATGATGACGTGTGTCTGCTGTTTGCTGTCTCCAGTATTGGTTTCCGTCCTGGAATTCTTCAATTACCCTATCAATTTCTGGTCTTGCAACCCCCCAGCGACGAAGGGCACTAGGGTTGTCAGTGAGCCCAACTGCACCACCGTTTCCTTTGATGCAGGCATTATTCTGCTCATGTGCTTGGTCAATCGGGATCAAAGAGAAAACCCTCTGTGTTTTCTCAACTGTGATATAGCCTTCACTGAATTTCCTGGCTACGCCTAGGTGTTTGGTAGTGAGTTCGGCGATGTTCTTCAGGTGCACTGGTATAGTGAGTATGATCTAGTGCGTGGAACCAGGTGGCCAGCTCTGTCAGAGCATCGAGGTACATCATCAATAATCCCTGCCTGAGATAATGCACATACATTAGAACCACAGTTCTAGTTCTAGTTCCAGTTCAGCTGCCCAGTAGCGAAACTAGGGGATGTTGTCTCGTCTCTGGCGACACCAGTCTTTAAACTCAGGAAGGTCCTCTGCATCCCTGGTTTCTCCCAGACACTAGTGGTTGTAGGCATGATGTTGCACGATGTACAGTGCTGCTGCAGTCACTTAATGTGCTCTTCTTGTGCGCAAGACACGAGATGCTCGCAGAAATGAGTCTGCCGTCCTTGCTGTCCCAATCTCTGCTTGCACAAGTGCTTGCACCCAACCACTCCCTTGCAGCCAGTCCCCCAGTGTTTTCAGTGCTGCCATCTCTATGGGAACAGCACCAAACATCACCACTATATGGTTTCACCATAACTCTCTGGCTACTTCCAGTAGATCTGCTTGGCCGAAGCAAACAGTGGCTGGTCCAAGGTGACTACTGGTGTCTGTCCAGGATTCAGGTGTTCTACAACTTTTTTTCACAACGTCCATTGAATGCCTGACGATTGCCACAGTCTGAGTACTTTCCAGGAAAAGTGGAAGCAGTGACATGGGGCAGATGGCTCTAGTCTCTGGTGGCAGTGTGCTGGCATGAAATGTGTTTTCATTGTCCACTGTACCTGTGTTGTCTCCCAGGACGTGTTTTGCATCCTAACCATTAGTATTCTCCACCAGCTTGCTGTTTGAAGTTTCCTCTGATCAATGACGCAACTCCAACAGCTGGTACAGGCGACGTCTTGATGCTGCTAGTGACAGGGGGTACATCAGTACAATAGTGCGGCAAAGTGGTGACAGTCATGGACCGTGCATCCCCAGATTCTCCAGCAATGACCATGCTCCGATGTACTCCTTCA
>NW_004798136.1:16376-18876 GCF_000002075.1 Aplysia californica | reverse complement strand
GGCAGATCTGTTTCTATAAATAAATAAAATCATAATCTTGATGCTGTGCTGTGTCCCAGAAAGCTTAAGGGAAACGTTTTATTTGACTTGTCTTGTTCATGAATAGGTTGCTTCAAAGACCTCTCATTCGACATATGCTGCGGACGTTAGCTTGGTAATAACTGTGGGCGGGAGGGGGCGGAGGGGGGGGGTATGCAAATAGAGAGTCGCCGGAAGTTTTTTTACGCTTGCCATGAAGGTTCTGAATAGAGTTTGGGAGGGGCTTTGGTGGTAGGCGAAGCGTAAAGTGTTTTTCGGGTGGAGTGCTTCTAGCAGCTTATCTAACACGACTGTGATCAGAAAGTCACTTAAGGCCAAGTCCAAGCACACCCGAGCTGACACAGGACATATTCTGGCCCAAACCTAGAAATACTTTCTTCGGAAACGAGTTTCGAATTGTGTGCATCATTTCGAACGGAGTCTTCTTCGGCTGCAAAGCTAAGCTTTCATATTTCTAGAAGAAAAAATACATAGTTGGCAAAATAACCACGTAAAGCGGTCTAACTTGTGATTAGCAGGTAAGGCTTAGGGTATCAGTTGCTTTTATCATGTTACGTTAACAAGAAACTTATCACGTTTACCATGCAGTACTGAGTGGATTCAAGTTTAACCCGACATAAGCTTACTAACGGCTTTAACTCCTTCAAGTCGTAATTAAGTTTATTCCTCGCTTTGTCGCAGCAACTTTAGTTTAAAAGTTTATTTGTAAACGTTGGCATTTTCAGTATTAAAAGGATAGAGTTCAAGCTACAAGCATGTATTCGTCACCAACATTTTAAGGAAAGAACAAAGATTCGGTATATATGAATACAGTTGTACAGGCAAGTAGATATAATTTATGATAACTGAGGAAAACGGGTAATGAAAATGCTGTATCTACTCAGGAGATGTGCGAATCTCTAAGAGTTAACCCCTCCATTGCTGTATTGACTATGATATTATACCCCCTAGTTTTCTAGTTTTCTTCCAAACGTGTTTTCTGTCATTTTAGCCCGTTTAATAATCTTTTTAAAATGTCATTTATTCATTTATTCATTTTTAGAATAATTTTTATTAAATTTTATTATATTATATCTTATTTTATTTTATTTTATTTCATTATTTGTTCTTTTCTTTTCTTTTTTTCGGGGGAAGGGGGGGGGGGTATTTTAGGAGATAATTTTCCAACTAATGCAGTCATGTATCCTTAATAAGGTAAACGCATTATGGCTTCGTTTTAAATCTCAGTTGAATGAACATTTTATCTCCTTTGTACAAAAGTAAATGTAAACGCCTAGCACCGAAAGGGTTAAGACCAGCCTATGCCTCATATACGGAAATCATTTTCAATAGAGGGCATAAACACTGACGTTCTATGGTCGCAAGAACTCGAAGATCATAAAGGGCCAAATGAATACGAAGAGTAGACAGGCGCCTTCATACAATTGAGGCAAACACAGGCAACATGAAAACACTCTTAGCTGAGATTTTAATATAATATGGATTATTTCCAAAATAACAGGAGAGGTGTGCTGAGAAAATGAGTTATTTCTTGGATTTTAGCCCAATGGGCACACAATATACATCAAACTTAGATTAGAGGTTGGTTTTGTACAATTGAATTAAAGTATATGAAATAAAAAAAAAGAGATTTGTTAAACTGGAAGAACTGGCATCAGCTAAAAATCTACAAATTATGTGAGTTTACTTTTGGCCAGCATCTCCATTCGAGGATTGCGAGAATTGACTCATTTTGTCAGCACGCCTCACATAGACACACCAAAGAGATCCAAATACCAGCAGTATAACCTAAGTTCGTCACAGATTTTGAGATCAGTAAAGTTCCCTTACCTTATTTAGCGAGCTTTGCTGCCACCCTAAGAAACTAAAACTATTTTGAATAAGATGATTAAATCCATCGGGACACATCTTTCCTTCCACCCCCCTCCCCCCCCCACACACACACCCCTAATGAAACCCTAAAACCTACTCCCATCTTTTCTCTACTTTGATAATGTTTTAAAACTTCAAGAGAAACAAAAAATGGTCGACAAGACGAGAGAGGCAAACACACAATTTTAACTTCGACAAAGAATACAAAACTATAGTGGTATCTCATGAGAACAAATTTTAATAATATTGCCCCACTTTCTCCTGTGCCCCTCTTTTTTAAGTCTTCGCTCTCTTCCTTTTTCTCCTTTTTTTCCTATCTCACATTATTTGTTTTCACTCACTCCAATGCTCTACCTCTGACGAAAGGCTCTTTTCTTTAAAAAATATTTTAAATCTTATTTTACTTCGTCTATTGACTTTTTAGTACAGACGCATGACCGAAAATGAAACTTTTGAAACTGTGACCAATGTATACAAAGACGTTAGTTTTCGAAAAAGGTATAATATAATATTTTGATATGTGAATATATAATGCTGAGAGAGAATGGAAAAGTGAGAGAGCGGTGAGCGTGCGGGGGAGGGTGGGGGG
>NW_004798136.1:6364-15555 GCF_000002075.1 Aplysia californica | reverse complement strand
CCCCCACATCCACACACACACAAAGACACAGACTCGCTATCTTACCAACATGTACATAATATATGCACAAGCTCGGGCCCATACACAAACACAGATTCACACATCATAAAGACAAACAACCCTTAATCACCAGAAGAATATGATGTATATACTCAAACCCATAGAACAATACAGCCAATCTGCTGAGAAAAGGATATGAAGGAGAAAGATGGAGATGGTGCAAATGAGATGGCACTGACGCCACGGTGCTCTCAGAGTAAGGAGAATGAGATCGGGGTGAGTTTTGAAAGTGTTGGTAAAAGGAAAAAGAAGAGCTGGGAGTGTGTGTGTGTGTGTGGGGGGGGGTAAGATATTATCAAACATCAATATTATTACTCTATGTACTTCTACGGGGCCTCCATTACCTGCTCATGAGAAATTGCATTAAAAAACAAGCGATCGATGAATATAACCGGGCTGAATATAACTCGAAGCTGAAAGCGGCCTTTTAATTAATTAAGACGTAAATTTTAAAACCATTTTGCTAACAACATGACTGTCTCACAGTCTTTTTTAAGTTGTCGAAGTAATGTTGACATCAGCTCTTGCCATGATGTGTCGCTTGGCTTTAGTTGCAGGGACCGCACCTGGGGGATATTGTTAGAGCCTGTGAGAGGAACATGGGGTTGTTCCTCCGAGATGACCATTCTACACACTCGACAGCTATCCAAACTAGTTATGTCTAATAATAAACTGACGAAAGTTCATACCCTATGAGGTTCTTTTAATACGTCCCTCCCAGTTGTAGGGTTCGCTTTAAAATCAATCCAGACAGCTATGGACCTTTACTGAACAGCAGACGCTCGTGTCTGTTAAAAGTGGAACAGTAAACAAATGGTACAATTATTGTGTTCGTATATCGATACATCGCGTCAAAACCTAACTTTATTCTCAAGTTCAAAATCGGGAAAACCTGGCTCCGTCGTATTCTTAGGATTATTGAATGCTACCTTCTTTTAAATATTGAGATCTGAAAAAAGCGTGGGTTCTTCTAAAAAGTGGAGCGAAGGTCGGCGCTGCCTAAAAAATGTTACAAACAATGATACATATATTTTGTATGCGTTCTATACCAACTGGCTCAGAAAACTCTCTCTCTAGGGTAGCAAAAGCAAAACATGTGTATGCCCTTCTTCGCACCTCTGTTTGGGATAACAGAGTGGCAGACTTCAACATCAATTTAGAGAGGATATCTCGTCTGCCAGCTGTTCAGCTATTCTAAGCACAGAAAGCAACATTTGTCAAGGGTTATGTCCTCTTAAAACACATTTTGGGGTGGATTTTACAGAAAAACATTTACCAAAGGCACAAAAAGGTTGTAAATTTGCAGTTTCCGTCAAAAGCAAGACAAGTGAACATGCTTTAACTCAAAGATTTTACCAATAACTCCATAATAATTACAAACGCCTGATTCCACCGCGAAGTGACACATCATGTTCGTAGAAGAGGGGGAAAATACTTAATTCACTGTAACCTACCACTACAAGACTTAATAGTGTTTGGGGAAAAGGCACTTTATTGCTTGACACAGCTTGTTTGTGTATTGTGAAACATCAAATCAAACAAAATACAGGAGAGAAAACGCAGAGGTGATGGAGGGATTCAATTGTTTATTTCCTTTAAATAAATGCTTTGCAACAGGCTTCTTTTCAAACAAGCCTCATCATCTCTGTAAGAAACTCGAACCTCGTGGCAAAGATGAAGAGCGTAGCTTAACTTGGACCTGGGTGTCTCTTTTTCTTATCCATCACTTACATTCTTCTAAACACAGCCCACAGGTACGGCACCAGCACCGCCAGAAGCAACAAGGACGGCAATAAAGACACCACAGTACGGAGACACCATTTATTCAGTACACTTTATACAACAGAACGAGAGTAACAAAGTTTTATCAGACTGTGGGTGGCCAAAACGGCTAAAAACAAATGTACAGTGTGTGTCAGCCCAAAGATAAATATACCGCTGGCGCCGTTGCCATCAGAACCCTCCTCCACATAAGGCGACGTAGGGAGGGATTTGTCATTACAGTAGTGGTCCCCGTCACCACAGATGAAGTAACAGTCGTCTGTGGTGCCAACTCTAACGCAGCCCTGCTTCCGCTTCGCCTTGTCAACGACACAACCACGGTAGAAATACTTGAGTTCGCCCGTGTCTGTTGGAGGAATAATAACGGCATGACGTTGTGGGAATGTCTGAGAGAGAAGTGAATAGCGAAGTGTACATCTGGGTGAACTAGAAATGACACATTGAAATAGCAGTTAGTGCAACGACCATGTCATTTCAGGGAAGGCATCCTCAACCAAAAAAACAAACAAGTAAAAAAAAAAAATTAAGTTGCAATATAGAAGAAAATGACCAACAGCATTTTTTAAAAAGGAAATGATTCCCCCCCCCCCCCCCCCCCACACACACACACACCATAATCAAACACACAGAACCACTCCGGCACACCACTCTGAATTATTTTGATTCATGCCACATTCTTATAAATTGGCGTCTGTAGTTCAATGGTTAGTCTCTCAGCATTGCCCTCAAAAGACCCCAGTTTTGTTCTAACGTGGAGAATGTAGCCTACAGAGTATCTATATCTATCGAATGCATTATACATATTCATGTATTATGCTGTCCCAGAAATCTGAGTACAGGCTCAAAGCAGTCCATCTCTTGTAAGCCGGTATGTTAAAAGGAAATGTTGTTAAAATGGCGCGTGGGGGGGGGGAGGGGGTATGGTCAGATTTAAAAAAAAATTTGGTTGGTGCTTATTTGTAAAATTAAGAAGAGTAAATTGTGCCCTCACATAACAATGATCACAGACTGCTGTGTCCTGTCTCTGTAAGACATACCTGCAAAGCCACTGTGGTTACAACAGCGACCTCGGATGTTGCCCATTAAGTCCAGTGGTCGAAATGGGAGATTCAACTGTACTTTTATCGGTTTTATAAGTCAAAGTCTAATCAATGTCAAGTAACCTAAATTAACTAAATACTTTATACCGTGGAAAATATTTGGTCTCAATAATGATGAAACGTGGGTGGTTGGCGGTTACTCAGGTATGGTTTGCTCATTCTTTTCTATCAAACACCTTTATTGTCCTGATCTCTCCTCCTTCTTTTTTGTGTCTGATAATCTCTTGTTACACCTCTAATTTTCGGCGTTTAAATGACCTTAGTGTGCTGCAAGTGCTGTGAAACGCTTAAGGAAAAAAAGAATAATAATGAAAAGGATTGTTATAAATTCTGGGAAACTCCATAATCACACGAATCATTATTTGTTACAAAGAAGGAGTATTAGGCAGGGTGCATTTCGTATGTCTTTTAAAAAAAATAAAGACGACTGTCTATTTACCTTCTTCCTCTGGTGCCAGGTCTGTAGCAGACACTGACGATCATGGTATCCTACTCCTTGCGGTTGTGAGTCTTCTTGATCAGCTCAGTTTTTCTCATTGTTCTCTGTCTTCCTCAGGTCTTCTTTTCTTCTATCTGTCCACACAGCAGCAGTTTCTCTTGTCAAATAGATCTATTTAAGTAGTCAAAGAATCTCAGTTGTCTCTATTTAATGGTGATGATCATAGGCCTTTCATAACTTGCCATTTGGAGCAATTTTTTTCCTCTCTGTCCATGATATATTCCGAATACTGTCCTTAAACACCACAACTCTGTGGCTTCCAATCTTTTTTTCCGTGTCTTTGTTTCGAGTCCAGTTTTCACTTCCATTCAAACGGATTGATCACACATACGCTATCATGGGTTTTATTCTTGTAGTCACTGCTATGTTTATGTTTGAGAGGACGTGTTTCATCTTGTTGAAAGTTCCTTTAGATATTGTAACCCTCTTTTTATACCTGTGCCACTTTTCTGTATATGGTGAATTTGTGCAACCAAGCTGTAGATCGGTTCTATTCTTTCCTTCTTGGGGGGCTCTCGTGGCCTAGAGGTTAAGGTGTTGGCCTCTCATTCAAAGGTCCCGGGTTCGAATCCGGGTAGCGACCGAACAATTTTCTTCTCTAAAATTGTCTCCTTTCACCTCCTTTCCTGCTCTCTAGCAACGTTTGTTGTCTGCTTTCATTTCCACTTTCTGCCCCCACCCCCTCACCTCCTTTGCCCCCTCCTCTGGACTCCTGACTCTTTCTGCAGCCTTTCTACTGCTACTCCTTGGCTCCTCCTTACTGCTGTCTTTCTGCCACACCCCTGATCTTCTGGTAGGAAAGATCTACACCTAGCCTTCTCGGACAAGGGCGAAAAATCTCGGAGGGCCCGTGTGCAAGTTGCGCACGTTAAAGATCTCTTGGTGGTCTAAAATCGATAAGAGTTCCCTTCGGCCGCCACCCGGGCAAAATTCCAAATGTCCTACCAACTTAAAATATTAGGTGTGTCTCGCGCGCTCATAATATGACCTTATGCAGTTGCGAGCGCCGTAAAACACTTTACAAAAACAAAACAAAAACTTTCCTTCTTACATGTGGTGTTGCATTCCGGATCATTGACACTTTTTTTGAATCACCATGCATTCTGCTATCTTGGCGTTCAGTTGTAGCCCTTTCTCTTTGATTTTCCTGTCACTCCAGTTAAATCTCTTGGAACATGGCCTCACAATTAGTAACTCAGACTATTGCCAACGTACTGCAGTTTATTCATATTGTGGCTGCCTACCTTGACTCCTTCCAGACCGCTAATGTTACGCAGTATCATTTCGCAGTATAGATTTAGGAGAATTGAAGGTAAGACACATCCTTGTCGTCGTACTCCTCTGCCGACTGGCCTGTATTCGTTGAGCTCATTCCCAACTTTGACTGCTGCCTGCTGTTCCCAAACAAAGGTTTCTTAGATTCTTTAGTCTTTTCCGTCTGTATTCAGAACTGCCAAGATTGCTTTAGATAAAGGTACCTCTAGACCTCAGTTGATCTTTCCATGAGCATCTTCAGGGTGAAGATGGCATTTCGTGTATCTGCAACAAATCTAGATTGCGCTTCAGAGATTTCTGGGAGTATTCTATTTCTCATTCTTTTCATAAGTGCCAGCGAGAGGAATTTAGTCAGGTGATTCATGAGACTGATTGTCCTGTGTTGTTCACATTCTGATGTCCAGGTTGTCTAGGCGATGCTATAAATATGAACTTCTTCAGACTCTCTGGTACCTCTTCGGTGTTGTTTACTGTGTTAAGCAACATTGTCACTTCTTTGATACTCGACCCGTCTAGTGCTACAATCCATTGGTACCTATGATAATGTTTCCACACCAGTTGTTGGCTGGGCCTGATTCTGGGGAGGTCATTGTTTATTCTTGTCGATTTCCGATTGATATGCTTAAAAGTCTGACTTTCCGCCATGATCCATCCTGGAAGCAGACGAGTTCAGTAAGTGTCTTCCCATTCCTTTGACGTTGCCGGCCGATGTGGACTAAAGGTCCGACGCATCAGCATTCAAAGAGAGAATCAGAACGAGGTCCAAAGCATTTTTTGCCTGTCCAGGAATTTGTTCTCTTGTTTTTAGTGAGGACCTAGTGATCTGCATTCAAAAGGACTTACATTGTGTCTACTGAGGGGTAGGGGATTGGTCCGGGGTTAACTTAAATAACAAAGGTAAGCAAACCCAGCGGATGCTAGAAAAATTATCGACTCGCAGCACCGAATACTCTCTCCATGGAGTGTCTGGAACTCACCAGCAATAAATGTGGCCAAGGTCACGCAGTAGCCCTCACATCTGGTCCTTGGGTTACCCTCGGTCCAGTTGCCTGGGGCTTCCGCACATTCTTCGCCACGACCTCCAAATACAAACTGACAGGACCAGCACATCTGTCTGCCATCTAAATGAAAGAGAAAAAGAGAACGAAAATAAAACAACCTGTAACTGGGGCCTGGAAATGAAATAAAATAACATTCCTTGCATATTTCAAACAAATTGAATGTCATCAAGATGACGTCATCTTTATCGACATAAAGAAATTAATCAATTTTGATTTTCGAAAAATATCGAGGTTTTAGAATTTCAACCAAAACTGATTGAAATGTAAAAACTTTTCAACGTCTTAAAAGTCAACCATATTTATTGCGTATAAAATCCATTGAAAAAAACAACTTTATATAGAATTCATTGCTAAATAAAATCATGGAAGGTAGTGGCTATTCTAGCTCCAGGTGTTGCCCTTTAAAATGTATTATATCTAGACAAGCTCCAATTCGCCATTGAATTTTTTGAATAACTTTGTGACATGTGTCCGGGTCGATTCTTTGGACTCCGGAGACGTTATCTGTCGAGAGCGGTGACCATTCATTTGACAGTTTTCGGTTTATAAGACGCTCCCTAAAACTTTCTTGCAACCATACAAGGGACATTTTTGACATGTGGGGTGTAGCCCCATCCTACTGTAACCAGGCCTCCTCAACAGTTTACACCTACTTCTCCCCACGCTTTGTTTAAATTTATCCGCACAGTGAGATTATACATCCGATGTGACGATCATGGTTTTGCCGTCCTCGTCCTGAAAACAACGTGCAGATCATGCCCTTAAACCTGTTACTCAATTTTGGTTGATTTTTTTTTTAACTTGATCATTCTTGAACACATCGGTTGATTTTCTTCATACTGGCAAATTTGCCGTTCTCTTGGTTAAATTTTACAATGTATTGGTTCAAAGATTTGTTGACATTGGAGCACAGATAACTGACTTGTCGCCCTTTAAACGGGCCTTCTTTTTTATAACCTTGTATTATATAATAACATAGTGGTAGGCAGGCATATATTTGGATGTCTGTGTGTGTGTGTGTGTGTGTGTGTGTGTGTGTGTGTGTGTGTGTGTGTGTGCGTGTGTGTGTGTTTGTGTGTGTTTGTGTGTGTGTGCGTGTGTGTGTGTGTGTGTGTGTGTGTGTGTGTTTGTGTTCGTGTATGTGTGTGTGTGTGTACCTGTGTCTGTGTCTCTGTCTGTATGTGTGTCTGTGTCTCTGTGTATTGTACATACGTACTTCGAACGTGACAGTCCCATTTTTGAATGGGAAATGATTGTGGTGCGGAGTTTGTAGAACTTTGAGCGCCTTTGCTTCTCGAAATCGAGTGCTTGGTCGTAACTATATTTCCATGAACACCTCGTCGTAAAATACACGTCAAATATAACACAACGCCAACAAGTTTCCCTACAAGACAAAGGAGCTGCACGTCATGTTGAAGTGTTTATCCCGTTATTTGTCTCTCGAAGGAGCAAACGTTTAATTATTTGCCAGACACGCATTGTTTGGGTTTCTTTGACCCAGAAATAGGCATCGTCAAGCCTGATGAGACGAGAGTTTAGTTACTTCTCAAAATAGGAGGTCAGGGAGAGCAGAAACTCGCCCGAGCCCAGCGTTGTTGTTGCAGTGGCGACGAACAATGTCACCTGTCGCAATAGCAAAGATAGCTACAAGGAGTGTCCTTTTTATTTCATTTTTTTTTTTTGTTTTTACAAAAAGAACAGCTGAAAGAAAAAGAAAATACGTGTAACTCGTAAGTTAATCTAAGTGGCGACTTCTGAAAACTACGTATATGTCCACTGATGAATATTGAGCCATGTGCTCAGAAGACAACCAAGTTCGTGCTGCAAGTCCAAAACTAAAAAGTATGAATATTTTTAACAAACTTTTCTTGCCATATCTAAGAGGTGTTTTTCATAACATTATCTCTATTTAGGTTTATTGGGATGATTTAATTAATTCGTTTGCACATACTTAGCTCTATTGGCATCATTTTGCACCATGGAGTGGATTGCCCTTGTTCGAATCCTAGACTGGTAATTCTTGAACTCGGATCATTTTGTGGAATTCTTAAGGCTCTCGACGCACCAGGCTTGGTCCTCTGGGAGACGGGCGTTAATTTCAGAGGCCCCGCTTCTTGAATAATCTCATAGTGTTTGATAGCGGCGCCAAACCGTTACAAAGAAGTTTTTAAGTTTATTTTGTACCTTACAATCCAGCGTGTTACCTAATCGCTACTTCAAAATTACAAAGTTCTATCTGCCCAGCACCTATATTTGAAAAACCTGACTTCAAAAATTTTGAGTTTCACAACATGCCAAGCTTTTTCAAATGCAATTCTTTGAACATCTTGATCACGACTTCGAATAATCTTACCAGTTTGATAGAGCAGGTAAAACATTTCGTTTATGGTCTTAATAACTCAAAACTTCCAAAAATGTCAGCTAGGACTTCGTAATTCTAAGGTAACGTAATATTATGAAAGATGTTCGCGTGCCGACTCAACCTATGTCCGTGGTGTAGCAGTTAGGCGCTTCGCCGTCATGGAGAGGACCCAAGTTCGATTCCCCTGAGGAGATAACTTTTATCGAGTGTCTCAGTCTTTCTGCTGGGACGTTGTATCCCTCTCAGCTTGGGTTCGCTCCGACAGGCAGGGTCGAAGTCTGCCACCAAAATGATCTAAACTTGTGTCGATGCGGGTGTAAAAACACCTACACGGAAAAGAAAATACCAGCTCATCCACTTTCCAGGTAATAGCAAATGGAAATTGAAACTTCCTCATAGTATTAAGAAATACATTTGGAGAGAAAAGGAAGACCAAAAAAGGAGAGGAACGTTATCAGTCTCGGAACTTCGATATTGTTTTTCTCAATATCATTTTTCATTGTTCTGTTGTCTTTCAAAATTCCAAACAAAATAAATAGTAAAAGACATCAACATTTAAAAAATAACTTCTATAGTCTTCAAACGCTAAAAATTAACCCTTCACCCTAACCACCCTCCCTCCCCCTTCCCCCTTAAAAAGCACTTATCTTAGAAAGTAATGAATCCGTCACGTCCGTGGTCTCCATCCCGATTCCCACCAAACAATACCACTTCCCCCCCCCACACACACACACGCACACACACACAAATACACAGAAACAAGCAGTGGCCTGAAAGGTGATGACAACTGTTAGGGTGAAAATATCATCATTTGGGAATGTATCGTAAAGTTGAACGGTTCAAAAAGCACAGTAGTTACTCTTGCTACTTCATACAGACAAACAAACACACCTGCGTGGGTGGTTGGCGGTAGCTCTGGTGTGGTTTGCTTCTTCTTTTTTCCTATCGAATATCTGTCGTCCTCTTCTCCCCTTCTTCTTTTTTATGTTTGTTACTCTCTTGTAACACCTCTAATCTTCTGGCGCTCATATGACCTTATGCAGTACCCCCCC
>NW_004798136.1:2755-5370 GCF_000002075.1 Aplysia californica | reverse complement strand
ACACACACACACACACACACACAAACACACGCAAACCCACTCACCAACAACAAGCAGGGTAAGAACAGTGAGAAGTAAACCACCAAACAAGATAGCGGAGGCTCCCATCGCCTTTCAGATTTTCCAACTACCTCCTTGCAAAGTTCAAAGGTCTCGAGGGTGGAAAGGGTTAGTCAGTTTTGTTCTTGTAGCTGTTCCTTTCACTGTTGTCTTTAATAGCAGATCTGAAACAAAAAGGAATGGGAGATTGAGAAACAATATACACCCGCTTGTATTAGGAAAATGTACAAAGGAAAAAGTTTGATGCGTGTAAGGGTATGTGTTTAACAATCCTGTCAACACAATTAGATTTTTTAAAGTGGGCCCTCCGCATTTAACGTTCTCCTCCGAAAAGACCGAGCCAAATTGGTTGAGAGCCTTGTAAACTCCACAAAACAAACCGAGCTCAAGAACACCTATTCAGGGATTCCGACCGGGGCCATACGCTCCATAGTCCAGCATGATACCAGCTGAGCTAATGGAGCGCTCCTGAAGATATTTGAAAACAGAAAGTGATACATGACGCTTCACATGACTCCTTAGTTTTCTTTCCCGTATGCTTACAGTATGTTGAAGAGTAACACTGACGGTATCTTTTAGTTTGCAGAAAACCTGCTGTGTGATGCAAGCATGGCCTCAGAATCAGAAGCAGAATGAATCCCGGACGTAATTTCGTCCGTCCGTGATCTCAGCAAAATATAGACAAAAAGTTGTTCTGGAGCATTGCTGATTTCAATTTTAATTAGCTGAAACTGCTGGTTAGAGTCAATTTGGGGGAGCGTGCTCTATTTTTAAGGAAAATGAGCAAGGGGGGGGGGGGGCAAAAATATCTACCAGAATTGCGGGTCCTGGAAGTTTTTCGGTGGATTACTTTTGATTTTTATGCTTCATGTAATTTTTAGTGTTTTACACAAATTTCACTCCTGATACCGTTCAAGGCCCCTCAGCTACTACATTTAGGAGATTATGCCAAGTCGAAAACATATTCACACACACAAACACACACACGAACACACATGCTCACACACACACACACACACACACACACACACACACACACACACACACACATACATACACGCACACACATACATACACGCACACACATATACACGCTCACACACAAAGACTGATAAAACACTATTAAAAGTAAAAGTAAGGGTATAATGTGCCACTTACAAATATGTAGATACGAAATAAAAGAAAAGAAAGATACTTCCATGAAACAAGAAAATGAGAGGGTTTAATGTACTTCTAGAGAGAAGAAGGTGGTATACAAAGAAAAAGGGGTTGGGGTGGGTGTGAGACTGGAGTGAAGAGTTAAATGAGTTCAGGCGCGGTTCGTCCATAGAGCACGGTCGTGCAGTGCCGCCCAAAATTTTTTAACGTTCTATTACGTAAGACACCCTCAATAATAAAACTAAAGAAGCCAGAAACAAACACTAGCCAAATATTATATAAAAACAAGGTCCTCACTGTCATTTCTGTGTCTATAGCGCCATAAAACATCAACTATGCCATGCCAAAGTCCATGCACTGTAGCTAAACATAATAGGACATTCAACAGTGTAACCTGGCCTATAAATCGCTCTTGGGGATAACCCATGTGATGACCTGAAGGAGGTGAACGTGACCGTCCTATGAGTTGTGCCTTTGAATGGTTTTGTAGTGGAGTAGTGAAAGTTATTACTTGAGTGTTCAGTTCCAATACGGGTTAAACGAAATTGACGTTTAGCTAACAAACAAATTTAGTACTAGAAATTAAAGCGACAAGTAAAAAGAATGAAAATAAAAGCACGAGGTCCTCCATCACCAACCCAAATCTTAAAATTATACACCGTCTCATTTACTATGCCTTTGACTATCTTCAGCATGCGACAGCTTAATTGTGCACGTACATTTTTTAGCCCCACGAGCCGCCCCTAAATGAGTACGATCAAAACATAGTGCACATTATCACATTGTTATATTTTAGTGTGAGCCAGGTGAGTTCTAATGCCTCGTAAAAATTAAGCAGTTTTCAATCGTGAATACACAAGAGGCAACAGCCTGCAAAGAAATAAGATAAGATACGATACACTTTATTGATCTGCGAGGAAATTTTGGGTGGACTTATGAGAATATTAACACACAGATATTCAGTATCAACACAAAAAATTTACTTTTTACATTCATGTTCATGATTCACATACAACGATACGCAACTCAGTTACACAAAAGATAGTACATAACAAGATGGGCCACTCAGCCAAAAAAGTGTCCGCCGGAAGTCCGCTCTTTGCTTCAGATGGCGCTGCAGTCTGTTGTGAAGCTCTCTTTCGTTTTTCCAGAAGAAGAATAGGAATAGCACCTCATTGCTTGCGCAGATCGACTGTTGTTCATCAGCAGGGTAACTCTGTTTACAAAGGGTGCGCATTTGCGAAGAGGGCGCCACCAAATTTTGAGGACACTTTTTTAATTGGCTCAAAGAGAGGAGTGGCCCATCTTGTTATGTACTATCTTTGGTTACACATGCCTACTCAAACAGTATGTCAATGGATATAAACTCAGTCTCTTCCTCTCACACTCCCTGCCCC
>NW_004798136.1:0-1823 GCF_000002075.1 Aplysia californica | reverse complement strand
GGGGGGTTAACGAAAATACTCTCCGAGAAGAAAGACATTGGATGTTTGGCGGGTGCTCTAGAGGAGATTGCTCCTTCTCACCTATCGAACACGTACATGTATTATCCTTATTTTTCATCCTTCTTTTCTTTGTATGTTACTTTCAAGTGACACTTCTAATCTTCGGCACTTGTATAACCTATTCGTGTCGCAATTGCCGTAAAACTCTTATTAGAAAGTAGAAAGACGTCTTGGTGAAACATAAACGAATCCTTTGAATTTCTCTGACCCTGTATGTGTAGTTTTCGAGAGTGCAGTCTTCTGTTTATCTTTATTGCTTGCAAAAGGAGGCCCCCGAGCGGTCGATGAACACTTTCGGTTTTTATGCTGACAAAGCCATGTATTTCGCTGCAAATTCGGGAGAGCAAACAACACATTTTACAAGCACAAAAAACGCTGAAAAAGAAATTATACGTAACAAAACCCACATGCAGCAAAAGCAGTTTTCACCACGCCCAACCCCAAATAAGATCCAGCCAACTTTACCCCTCACCACCCCTCCCAAAAAAAGAAACCTACCCCCCCCCCCTCCTTTTTTTCTCTCCCGAAAACACCACCCTCACAAAACGTGCTTGCATTCCGAACATCCCTTCAGCACAGTTAACAGTCAGGCGGTCCCAACCTTGTTCAGAGTAAAACCCTTTTGAAATAATGTCCCATGACGAATTAGTTGGGGCTCTGTGCCATACATACACACTACCTCACCGTAAGCCCTTCATAGAAATGGACAGATCATGCTGATCGTTTCTTCTGGTTCAGTTGTGGTTAAACTACTCGGTACTCGGTGGGTGGTTGGTGGGCGCTCTAGTGTGGTTTGCTCCTTCTTTTCTATCAAACATCTTTGGTCTTTATCTCTCCTTATGTTTGTGTATATGTTGCTGTTCTTTTGTTGTTGTTGTTGTTGTTGTTGTATTGTTGTTGTTGTTGTTGTTGTTGTTGTTGTTGTTGTTGTTGTTGTTGCTGCTGCTGTTGTCACTAGCTTGTAATTGATCTAATCTTCGGCGCTTATATTATTACCTAATTAATTGTGTATCGTAAAACTCTTACTAAAACAGACAAACATAAAACTCTCAATGTGTCCTTTCAGTAACAACACGGTAGTGGAAAGAAGAGTGACCGACGTTATTTTTACCTGTCGTGTTTCAAAATGAAACAGTTTACGAAAATCTGTAGCTAAATTTTCAAGAGTGTGTCGTAGCTTTCAGCAGTTTCCTCAAGTTAGTCAGCAGTTTTCTCCTAAAACATTATGGAATACAATGATGGTATAAAGAAACGGGCAAAGCAACATCGAGCACAGATTTTAGGCAAAACTTCAGCAGCGTGAGGTAAAGAAAACCCCCATAAAACAATAGTAGACTAGTGGCTATCTTAGAATTACAAATCTCTATCTGACATTTCGGCCGTTTTAAGTTTCTGAGACCATGAGGTCAAAAACCAATTAATGTTCTGTCTACTCTATCAAAATCGTTAGATTAATTGGAGTCGTTATCAGATACATTCAAAGAATTGCATTCGAAAAAGCTTGACCATGCTGTGACACTCAAAATTTTTTACTTTAAATTTCTCAAAACTAGGTGCAGATCAGATAGCACTGTGTAATTCTAATGCATGGAAAGTGAAAATATAAAGAAACACGTTCACTTACGATACAAAAGTATGTATTGACTGTGGTGTAAAAAAATGCAAATTTCACGGATCACCCATCACGGAACAGTGTCATAGATAAAAGGTATTTAGGCATGCTTAAAACTACAACAGAGAGAGAGAGAGAGAGAGAGAGAGAG
>NW_004798135.1:312201-313805 GCF_000002075.1 Aplysia californica | reverse complement strand
ACCAAAATCCCCAGAGGTTGTGCCTGCTATTGAAACATTATATATTTGCATGTGCGACCCTACCAGCATCTGAATCAACAAAACAAGTGATGGATGTCCATGAATAAAACAGTTCTTAGGGACATGCAAAAATCTTAATGAGTATTTCCAAATGTGAATTTTGTAACGATTTGTTATACAATTTTCTTTATTTGGAGAGTATTGATTTGTTTTCGGGTGCTTTATCGAAAAAGAATTCTGTGAATTGAATTTCGATCCCTTTTTCACATGGATTCATTTTTACTATGAAATAATAGTTTGCATCCCAAAGTTGCATCTTTTCTATCTCGGTTCCTGTTTACGCTGCGCATAGAAATAATTTCCAACATCTTAAAAGGAAGTAGGCCTATCTGTTGAAGGATTTCCAGGGCTTGATTTAAAAGGATAATAAATGAGGCAGCGTGGTGGAATCAGGCTCTCGGCAAAATTATCAAAGTGAAGAAACTTGCATTTTTCCGTAGGTTTGTGAATTTTTATCAAATTTGTGGTTTTTGGCTCAACACCTTTCATGAACATTAAAGTACTAATTTCTGTGTGGATGTTTCTGAAAAACGTTGATCAAAGGCACAAAAAATGTAATTTTTTAGTTACTACGGACTCTTAAGCTAAGGAAATAACTAATCTTTGGCGGCCATTTTCTCACTAATTTTACCTCTGAAAACAGATGACCCCCACCTCCTTCTTTCGCAAAATCTCGACTTGTATTCAAAACAAATGGATATTTTTTAATCCAAATAAAAACAAGTGAACACGCTTTAAGATGACTCCAATATCTCTACATGCTCCAAAATTGACGAGAGCCTGATTCCACCACGCTGCCTCACTGTGAACAGAAGAGAGAAATCAAAATGTGCAATGATAGATTTTATCCAGAAGGGAAGTGTGGGGAAAAGTGAAGTTTGTAAATTAGGTTGGGTTCTGTGGTCTATTTGGTTGTTTTTGGTTGTGGCAGGGGGTTAGGCCTAGCCTATTGTATTGTTCGGCTGAAAGTGTGAGAGTGAGTAAAATGTGCGTCTCAGTTCAGTTGTATTGTTTGCAAGTGTATAAAAGCAGTCTGTGTTACTACAGGTTAGACTTTAGAGGGGAGAGTTGGAGCAAGGCAGAGGAGGCCTGCTGAGAGTTCGGGTGGAGAAAAGGTCAGTTAGAACCTCGGTTTATTTCTGTGTAACGTGTGAGATTCCAACGCATCGGGGGCCCCATCACTGAGGAAAGGATCACCATCCTGAGAGAAACAGGTTTGGCTAACCCCTGTTGTAGGCGCAGGCAGACAGAAAGTTAGTGTTAACCACTGTTTTGATTCAAGTAACAACAGGTTACAGCGAGATTGAGAACCTGTCCGTATACTGAATTCATTCCTTCATCTGTGGATATGAGAGAGTCAGCAAAAGTCTAATGATATACCCAAACAATCAGAAAATCCTTTAAAAAATCACTTGCTTGTCTATTCATTTCACATAGACAGGTCCCTTTTTTTAAAAAGATGTACTGGCAAACATTCACATTCCCTCACACACACACACTCGCTCACACACACAAACACACACACACACATACACACACACACA
>NW_004798135.1:308884-310008 GCF_000002075.1 Aplysia californica | reverse complement strand
GAGAGAGAGAGAGAGAGAGAGAGAGAGAGACAAGGACAGAGACAGAGAGAGTGTGTGTGGGAGATAAATAGAGAGAAAGAGAGAGATATGCAAAAACGTGTAAGCGTTCGAAAATCACGTGATAACTCAGTGCTGAGCTGATTTTCTCGCCTCCGCCACAAGAGAAGCGTTCAGTGAACGTGCTGCTGATTCAATTCTTACCCTGGAACCTCATCAGCACACAGGAAGCGAAGGAGCACGAGATATAATTCTAAGATGGCGCTTCAAAACCGCATCATTGATGCGCGCGGTGCCATTTCCTTCATGTTAAGTTCTCGGCGTTTTGACAACTCGCTAATGCGTCCTCCGACCAGAGCTCCATCGATTTGTCCCTTCCGCGAGGCCTACATAGATTGGTGATAGGTGGGCATTTCGGTTTTCCATTAAATTCTGACGTTTACATTTATAGTTAGGACGCTTTGCTTACGCCAGCCATCAGCGAGAATGTGCTTCAATCACGGTATGATGGGCGCTGTATTAGCTCAGTGGATGTCTTGCAAAGTTCTGGTGTGAATGGCACCGGTTCGAACTCTCACATTTTCAAGGATCTCCATAATATACCTCTTTTGATCTTCTTGCATTACCCGTTTGTTATTTTAGGATTTTAGGAGATCACGTCTCTCACAGCTTCACAGCTTTTAAAATGGCGTTTTACCCATTATACATAATTAATTATTAAATAATCTGGAGTGTCCTGCCTTTTCTGTGAAATAAAACGATGTTTCAAAAAACAAAGCAAAACTCAAGGTTAACATTTACACAAGATAGATGGTAAAAGGAAACTCCCAACACTTTACCGAAATTCAGATTTTGAAAATGTCATAACCTGATTTGAACCAGAGCCAGGCACATGGGGAAATGGCTTGATCCCATAACGTTTTCGGGGAAAGGATAAAGAAAAATGTGATTCATCGTGGTGAAATCGGGCGCTCGTCAAAATAATGAAATCGAAGAAACTGGCATTCCCCCAACCATTTGACAGTTTTTCTCGAATTCTTTTTTGTTTTTTGTTGGGTTTTTTTCTTTGGCTGAGCACCTTTGGTGTCCATTTTAGAACACATTTATGTAAGGATTTTCCCCCCCCC
>NW_004798135.1:305796-307111 GCF_000002075.1 Aplysia californica | reverse complement strand
TATTACTCTTCGCGAATATTACACGGTACACAAGGTACTATATAGAAACTCTGAGCCAGGGTTGAGCGAAATTGGGGAAGTGACAAAAGACACATTGTTAGGAGAACAGCATAAGTTGCAGAGGACACAAGCATCACGGCTTTCAAATAGGTAGAATCTTCCTGAATTGTTCGCTCTTTCAGCTCAATCCAGTGTCTCTGCTTCCGTACTCCGAGAGTTCAAGGGCTATTTGACCCCGTCTGACAACCAGGGCACGTTGTGTATACACAGTGATATGCACCAGACGAATCACGTGTACAATTTCCCTTTACGTGCTGGGTCATCTCCTTTGGTACACTGGCAGGGTAGTTCCAACACAAACGGTGTCTAAAGTGAGGTGTACACTCGTCCTGTTTCCCATGATTTGTATTATACATGGGCACATTCCATTCAACTGTTGTTGAATCAATCCCGCTATACCTCATGGTACTTCAGTATCTCATGGTACTTCAGTATCTCATGGTATTTCAGTATCTCATGATACTTCAGTATCTCATGGTACTTCAGTATCTCATGGTACCTCAGTATCTCATGGTACCTCAGTATCTCATGGTACCTCAGTGGTACCTCAGTATCTCATGGTACCTCAATAACCCATGGTACCTCAATACCTCATGGTAACTCAAGTGCTCCCTTGAAAGACCACGCCTTGTATGCAACTACAATATGAAATAAAAACATTTTAGTTAATTCATGTTATTAAAGAGATTTCTCCGAAAATCTCCTTCAGTACTAAGTCTTATACAAATCAGCATACGACTTAAGTCAACAGGCTGGCGTCTCTGGTGTAATTGTTAGGCTCCCTTAAACTTGCTTTCACACAGAAGATGAGCATGGTGCTTCTCCGTCTCTTGCAGAAAGTCTGAGTTCGATTTCTATGTGAGCTTATTTTTTATCGAGTATCCCCGTCTTTCTGTCAGGACATTTCATCCCTCTCAGCCCCGGCTGGTCCTGGCAGTCAAGGTCGAAGCAGCCTCCTCCAAATAAATGGTCTAATTGTGTCGGAGACGTACAAATCTACAGCTGCAACTACGACACAACAAAGAATGTGTCTGTGCAGTTCCAAAATCGTACAGGTAGTCAGGTCACAACTTCTTTATTTTATCAGTTCAGGGAAAATTAACGCTGTCTTTTTCAAGATGTGTGCAGGGTGTTTTGTTTCCTTTAATTTGTAAGACTCTCCAATATTTCAATCTTAAACGCAGAATGGTTTTGAGGCAATTCTGTCAAACGACAAAGACAGCATGTGAGGAATGTTTTGATTTTAAGGGGGGGG
>NW_004798135.1:303647-305077 GCF_000002075.1 Aplysia californica | reverse complement strand
CCCTTAAGAATATAATTTATGAACGCTGGGAGCGTCAACATCGCACTTGAGTGACACTGTTTGTCGTATAGAACCTCAAGTACAAAAGCATTATCTCTTCTCAGCATCCGTGAGAAATTGAATAGTATTTTTTTTTAGTTCAACATTTCGTGCTATTAAAAGCCAGCACAAATAGCAAGATGCTATGATTCAAATCCCAACGTCAAGAAAGATCTTAAGGGAAGCGCAATAACCGTGGGTTTCATGACAAATGGGTGATGTGGTTTCGATATTGTTTTTTCTTCTCCCAAGCCCGGTGTTTGTACTGCACTGCCCTGTTTTCCGTAATAATTCAACGCCCAACTCTGTGTACTCTGATTGGAATCAAAGTGGAAATTTGCAAACACTTTAAAAATCAACCCAGCACCTTAAGAGCTATTGCAAATTTTAAGCTAAATTTATTTGGATTACATTCCCAACAAGAGAAGATAGTAGCCAAGTGCATTAACTATAATATTTTCCATCTTACTTGAAAGTTAGTTGCTGCATTTTTTCAACTCTCGAGGGAATTTCGATAACGACCAAAGGCAGAAACCTTTTTTCCGAGCGGTCTAAGGAATAACATATTTCAATTTTATGGACAATGAGTTGAAACCACCAGCATGTTCACAGAATAATTTAGCATCTATGAAGTTATATTTAGTCTTTAGGGTCACAGAAACGGGAAGAAAAGAATGTTTGTTCTGATGCCTTCAAATTAAATTTTAATGGCTCTATATGTGATTTTAAATGATTTGATAATTCAGACATGTATAAAAATGGAGAATTCAAACGCAAAAATGAAATTGCAGATGATAAATTATTAAAAGAAAGGAATAAAGAAAAACAGAACGTTGAGAGTGGAATTACGGATGGATGAAGGGAGGCTAGACTTCGAATGGAAAGTACAAAAAAAGAATGAATGAGTACTTGAATTAACAGAGTGCAAGAACAGATTACTGAATTTGACAAGCAGACCTTAATTTGTCAGCTCAAATTCCGTCCATTTCGTTGGAAAGTCTTTCAACCGTCAGAATACGGACACACTCAGACATGAGTAAGCCGACCTACATTTTACCAGAAATTCGAATCAACAGCCCTGACTGAAAGCGTAGAGCCAATAAGTGACATCTGGAAGGAGAAACCCCGCCCTGCAGTTAAAAAGACATAAGATAATAGGAGAGGGCATTAATGTTTCATCCCAAATGGTGAGTTATCAAATTGTTACACCCAAGAGAGATCGTCTCTCCGTTGGAAAAGTGGGTTAGGGGGGCAGCTCTGCCCAACAGCTAGTGGAACATTCTGAACTCATTAGATGGGGTAACAACAGTTCAATCCTTTTATCACGCGACCAAGCCTTTGCACTCGGTACAGAAACTTCCATCCTACAAACAAAGTGAGTTATATATATA
>NW_004798135.1:301112-303379 GCF_000002075.1 Aplysia californica | reverse complement strand
TTATATTTATAATATTATATATATAATATATAATAATGTATAACATTGAGTGTTGGAAAGGATACCCCTTGTTAAAACCTGGCTCCACTACATCTGGCTTTGCATGTTTCATCAGGACATTTCAGAGACGTAAACTTTAACCTCACACTGTCTTTTTTTCTACACTCTGTTTCAACTATTCAAACTGAGCAGGTCTGTGTTATAAGACTAGACTCTTGGTCGTGGCACACAGTTCATTGTGGGTTCGATTCCAAAGCAGGAAAACTGTTTAATCGAGTTCTCCCATCTGTCCGCTTACAGAAAGTATCGTGGTTGGGTGGTGAGCACTTTGGTGTGGTTTGCACCCTCTGACCCATCTAACATTCATTGTCATTATCTCTCCTCCTTCATTTCTTTGCATGTTACGCTACAGTATCGTCTCAGATCTTCGCATAATTTGTTTGACCTAAATGTGTTATTAGCGCCGCAAAACTCTTACAAAAACTAAAATTGATAGATTTACAAAAGGATATTTGTGAGGCAGCGTGGTGGAATCAGGCTCTCGTCAAATAATCAAAGTGAAGAAACTTGCATTTTTTCACCGGTATGTGAATTTTTATCAATTTTTTGTTTTTCGGCTCAACACCTTTCATGCCCTTTAAAGAACTCATTTCTGTGTGGATTTTTCTAAAAAGCGTTGATTAAAGGCACAAAAATGTAAATTTTCAGTTACCACGGACTCTTAAGCTAAGGAAATAACTCATCTATGGCGGCCATTTTCTCACTAATTTTACCTCTGAAAACAGATGACCCTCACCTCCTTCTTTCGCAAATATCTCGACTTTTATTCTACATAAATGGATATTTTTTTAAATAAAAAAAAGACAGGTGAACAAGCTTTAAGACGATACCAATAACTGTACATGCCCACACATTTTCGAGAGCCTGATTCCACCACGCTGCCTCACATTTTTAGGGGATCCTACTCATGTTAAGCTGGACGTAACAAGTACGGTCAGGGCGCTCTGCTTGCCTCCAAATTGACCTCAGCGGATTCGAAAAATGTATAAAACATTTTACTGTCTGAACGAATTTGTTGCTCGGACAAACTCTTAACAACAACAACGACAGAAAAACAACGACAAAAACAACAGCAAAAACAGCAACAAAAAGAACAACAGCAGCAACAACAGTAATAATAACAACAACAGCAGCAACAACAGTAATAATAACAAGAGCAGCAACAACAGTATTAATAACAACAAGAGCAGCAATCACAATACAATAAAGACGAGCTCCAAAAATGAAAAATGAATCAGAAATTTTATAACTTTCCCTTCCAAGTTTGCTTTCAACTCATCGTGTCGTTTAGGAATACTAAAACTGTCACGTATGTCGCATCTCGGGATCATCCAGTCTCAAATTGAAGATCTGGTTTAAGAAGAAGGAAATGCTATTTTCAAGATGATAGCAATCTCGTAAGCCCCAAGGGACACCTCTTTGCCGGGCGTTGAACTCTCTTCTATTAAACCGATAGGGAAACTGAGATAGCTAAAAATATAAATAGATGGGTTCCGAGATCTATTGGTGGAACGGTGGATTAATTCGCAAAAGAAATTGTGGATGAATGGAGGATTAATGGAAGAAAGAATAGATAGATAGATAGATAGATAGATAGATAGATAGATAGATAGATAGATAGATAGATAGATAGATAGATAGATAGATACTGCAGCTAATGTCCTCTTTGAAACGGGTCATTTACGGGAAAGAAAGCAGGTTATAAAACGTAGATAAGATTTATTTTCGATTTTTAAAAAAAGGAAAGATCATTTGAATGGCTACTTTTTCTTCATTTCCTCGCTCTTTTCGTTGGAAGATCTTGAAACTCAATTCCCTGTGTACCCCGTGGGTCCATTACATCAAACGGTCTTCTTGGATTGAGACTATGCTGGGGAGAACCATCTATCTTATTAGATCTGGTCTCCTCTCTACAGGGACCACTGACACCGCGGAGTGTATTGGATGGGCTACAGTCTTTAAATGGCGCCCTCAATAGTCCAGATACCTTCTTGTGGAGGGGTTTGGTGAGGGTAGGAGGGATTGGGGAGGTACAAAGTTGTGGGAAGCACGTCTAAGAGATTTCTGATTTTTTTCTTTGGTTTGTGGACTTAAGGGAGGGTGGGAAGGGAGGGGAAAGGAATGGGAGAGGGAGGTGGAGGGAGAGAGAGGGAGAGGAGGGGGGGGAGGGAGAAAGATGGTGAGAGGGAGGAAAGGAAGGAGGGAAA
>NW_004798135.1:290029-292048 GCF_000002075.1 Aplysia californica | reverse complement strand
AGAGAAAGAGAGAGAGAGAGAGAAAGAGAGAGAGAGAGAAAGAGAGAGAGAGAGAGAAAGAGAGAGAGAGAGAGACCCGATAACAGCCATACACGCACAATCCATTATCATTCTATGTCGTAAACCTTTTCTTTTCTTCGACCTAGATACGCTCGTAGCTTCAGAGGTATAAATGCTCTTCTGTTTCACTTTCACGGAGCGACGCTTCCTTTAACAAAGCAGTGATCCTAAACTTCTTTTTTCAAGTGCCCATTTCCAAGTTTTATGGCTTCCATTTATTTTGGTGCCATTTTCAAGACATTAACGGCCGTGAGACTCCCAGAAGAGAGGAGAAGAGAATCGATTAAAGGAAGCGTTCCACGTTGAATTTCTAATTATTTTACATGGTAGGGGCCTTCTGTTTTCGGTCCGGTTACTTTCCGCTTATGAAATCTGATATAAATATTTAACTAGATTTGGGTAAACAAAGGAGGTGGAAGATTTGCATCCTGACTGTCAGAAAAATACCAAATGTACTTTGTTGGGGTTTTTGGTCTATTTTGTTTTGTTCTTTTTTTCTTTTGGGGATGGGTTATTGCATTTTTAAGTAGACAAAACGTACTTTTAATTTTGCTGGTAGGACTTAGTGGTCTAGAAGACAAGAAAGACGTTTGTTGTTTTTGGTTTTTTTGTAGGGTAAGTATATTTACATTGGCCGTTAAGTTACAGCTAGTTTATGATCTAAGCTAGCATAGACGATTGAGGTTCAAGTTCCAGTAATGTTAGAATTCTAATCATGTTTCTGTGCTATTTTTTTCAAGATAGCAATTACAAAATAGAGACGGGATGGGTGGGGAGGGGGGAGGGGCAGCTTCAATTTCGTAATGGCCAAAATTGTGTTAAGAAAAGTACCAAACAAAGTTATTGGCAACATTATATGCCCATAACACGATAGAGATCTGGAGGTAGATCTCAGTCACATTGGGCACAGCTGTCTGGAGATAGAAAAGATGGCCCAGAACAGAAACAGACGAAGAGACCTTCCCTGCAGCCTGTACCCAACGTCATGATGAAAGAGGAGGATGATCTATCAATAAAATGGAAATTAAGTATTATAAAATTACCATAAGATTTTCAAAACCATCAGAAAACGTCACAGGACACTGTGTTCTATGATATACGAGTTATGCCTCATGTGCTGGGACAAGAAAAACAAAATTAAAAGCATTGCTGTAAACTCCTCTTTTGGGGTGCTTTTTCCTTCAGAAGCAACTACTGTTGAAGTAATTGAATTCCTTGTGAAGAATTTTTTTTTAAATAAAAAATGAGAGCACCTTTAAAACGAAAAAAATACTCCAAGGTGCGAATGAGTCAGAAACTTGAGAACAATGTGAAGGTGTACAGACATAAACACAATTGTTTATTATTGAGGTAGTTTTTATCATCATTTTCTGACTAGTGGGGCTCTATTGATGATGGAGAAAACAAATTTTACGATTGAAAATATATTTAAAACCAAAAAAATACACAAAAACACAAAACATTAATTAACGAATACATAATTTTTAAATAGGCATCTTCCGTTTTACACTATCAAAAAGAAAGCCATGATTTAAATAAAGCAAGAAAAAAAATTTTAACTCCTGAAAAGTGAAAAATGGATAAACACAACAAAGTTATACATTCACGTTTAAAAAGAGAATGTATACACAATATATTATATTTAATGAAAAGTTATCAAAATGTCAATGAGTTCTAAGATTTTAAAATAGAAACACAAGGAGCCTGAACAATCGACTAATAATGCTTAGTGCAATCAGAACAATGAAACGAAAGAACGTATAATGTGACTTCTTACTGCTTGTATGTATGTACGTCTGTCTGTCTGTCTGTCTGTGTGTTGTTGTATTTTTACAAGTATGTTTGTAGGAATGCTCTCAGATCGTTCATTGTATTTCTTTGGCTCTGTTTGTCTATCATATGAACACACCCACGCAAACACACACACACACACACACACACACACACACACACACACAA
>NW_004798135.1:283688-287531 GCF_000002075.1 Aplysia californica | reverse complement strand
AACATTAGCAGCAACAAGAACAAAAAAACAAACAACAGCAACAGCAACAACAACAACAACAACAGCAACAACAACAACAACAACAACAACAACAACAACAACTGTGATAAAAGCAGTAGAGATGACAACAGCTACAACAATAGCAACAGCGTCAAACCAAATAACACCCCTCCCCAAACATTTACCACAAAACCAATCGCTGTGAATGCCAAATGCAGCTCTAAGTCACTGTGACAAACCCTTCTCCCCTCCCCCCTGCATCATCTACCCAAGTCTGTGCACACAAATTCGGTTAGACACAACACAACAATGTCCCAAACACTCCAAAGAGGAAGCAGAACCTGCCTGCCAGAGATGCGCACGGCGCGTGCGTCGGTCCACCCCCGGCCACAAGTGTCACAGATTGGCTAAACACCCTGCCCGAGGCGCCGCTCAGTCACACCTCCCCCAGCCAGACACGGGCAAAACCTTCCGGAAAAGACTCCCCCCCCCCCTTTCCAACCCCCTCAGAGGTGATTTGATTTGATTAGCTGGCTGGGGAGGGATGGGGTGGGGACGGGGGGAGGACGGAGAGGGGATATTTTGTTATTATACTTTTTTTTAGGCGGGAGGGAGAGAAGAAGGGTGGGCGAAGAGATGGAGGTGGGGGAGGGGTTGAGGGGAGGGGTGTGGCGATCGCGAGGTTGAAAGTGCACGACTGCCTTAAGGCAAAGCTCTTATGGTGTGCAATGACGTTGTTGCCCAAGATAGGTAACAAGTAAGTATTGATACTTCTATCAGATCGAACTCTCTTACATGTAAATTTTCGATTGGTAAAAGACCATGGAAAAACAACATATTATCAAAAGTCACTGCCTAAATTCTTATTTTTACGTCAACAGTCCCGATCCAGTTGCAGTCGCTCTGTATTCCAAGCCTGTTGGTGACCCACGGGCGAGTAAATGGTTCGAGCATCAGGAACAGTTAGCATGTGTGGCTCATCAGAGGAAAGGACAACTATCAACAGTGCACAACGGTTCTTGGCTCTCTAGGACACGACCATAGAATGGAAGACAGAGGAATCCCAAAAGACATAATTTATGGACAGCTGGAGACAGGAAAACGGTGCCAAGTTCACCCTCAACTAATTTCAAAGATATCTGTAAAAAGGGACTTGAAGGCCCTCAACATTACAGTAGACAGTCTAGTTGGGAAGACTGCACACAGGGGCTGTCATCCTGGAGATTGACGCTAAGCTGCAGCTTAAGCAAGGGAGAATAACAACAGCAAAACTCTTTTTGTCGGTAAGTGCACAATAATATGGTCATATGAGCGCGCAGTAAATACCAAACAATTTACAGTTGGTAGGAAAATTTGAATTTTGCCCGGGTGACAGCCGAAGCCTACTCTCATCGATTTTTTACCCCCAAGCAACTTGCATACGGGACCTCCGGGATTTTATGCCCTTGTCCGAGAAGGCTATGTGTAGATCTTACCTACAATAAGATCAGGGGTGTGGCCAAAAGACAGCAGTAAGAGGGAGCCAAGGAGAAGCAGTAGAGAGGCTGTAGAAAGAGTCAGGGGCCCAGAAGAGGGGGGCAAAGGAGGTGAGAGATTGGGGGTGGGCAGAAAGGAAATGACAGCAGACGACAGAACAATGTAAGAGAACAGGAAAGGATGTGAAAGGGAAAAAGTGTAGAGAAGAAAATGTTCCGTCGCTCTCCGGATTCGAACCCGAGAGCTACTGAATGAGAGGTGAAAACTTTAACCTATAGGTCACGAGAGCCCCTTGCAAAATGTCTATGACAAACGTAGGGTCAGGCGTAACAGTAGGCATGAGACGACGCGTGCAACCGCAACTTTCAGATGTGTCACAGAACGGTGAAACCAGGCGCTCGTCAGTTTAAGAGAGTATATGAAATTAATGGTACTCTCTTAAAGTTTGTTCATTTGTCTTGCTTTGAGTGATAGGATACCCATCCATCTTGAAGAGAAGTCTAGATAAATTCGATTGATGGAGGTAGGGATCCCATGGTGTCAGGGGTAATGCTAGCAATAAACTTGCCGCCAAAGTTTGGTGATTTTCCAGGCTTGATTGCCGTAGGAAACTTCCAATTTACCATTTTTTCGCCTTTGAACAACGTTTTCCAGTAAGATCAACATCATTTTTAATGGACACTAAGGTACTGAGCCAAGGAAAAAAAAAGAAAATTCGAAAGCAGTTCCCCAACGCCTGGAAAAAAATCCCGCCAGTTTCTTTTATTTTATTACTTTGACGAGCACGCGATTTTACCATGATGCCACACAGAAATGTATCAGATACGGCAGAGGCTGCCAATGTCTCATTGAACTACACCACACAGTCAAAGTGGACGCTGCTCTTACACCAACTGAGGACAGTCTACCTTTCCCTACCAGGAACAAATACATGACGACTTGTGGCCGACGGGTAGGGACAAAACTAAAATGTTTGAAGAAAAAAAATTCATGCAAATCAAATGTCAGTAATCAAATATCGAAACCTGAACGAGGGAATGCTAACCAACCAGTTACCCCATGAATAAAAGGAAAATAAAGATAATTGGAATAACAAAATGAACAGAGCTTGATGTAATCAGTCTGATTAAACGACAAGAACAGAGAACTCTTCCGATAATTAATGAAAATATTCCCGTGAGTGACATTACTGCATTGATCCCTTTTACATAAATTGCTTTGCTTTGCATAAATCTCATGGCTTTCAACGTTTATAAGAGATACTGAGGTTTAGATAAACGGCTTCAGAAATGTATTTATTTCGTTTCATCTTCCAATCTGGGTCCTTGGAGACTTGATTCTTTTTTAAAAGAGCAGCTAGTTCCATGCATAATATGCAGGCTTTTTATTTATTTTTTTTCTTTAAGCGATTTTCACGCCAAACGCATCTCCCAATGACAGAAGCCACTTTGTATATTAACGGGAATGCTATATTTCAAACCCATTTTATTTTGACGTTTTGTTGTTATTGCTGTTGTTTTAACTCAATGTGGCTGATCGGGGTTTGGGAGAAAACCGAGACGGCATTATAAGATTCCCTGATGAGATTCCCAGCTTACTTCTGTTATAAATCAACCTAAATGGAAGAATACAAAGAGCATGGGATTGAGTGCGGAAGCTGTGTGTGTATGTATGTGTGTGTGTGTGAGTGTGTGTCTGTGTGTGTGTGTGTCTGTGTGTGTATGTATGTATGTGTGTGTGTGTGTGGTGGTATCTAAGGGGGGGGGTGATATATGTTTGTAGGAAAGTGTAAAAAGAATAACCTTTTACAAAATGGACATGGTAAGCATGTGTTTGAGTCACCAAAGGGAATTATAGCTCAGGAAATAGATAATATAACATGTACTCAGAGTATAACAGAATTATCTGAGGTGAACACAAACCCTCGCATTTGCTCTGAGAAATAAACGTCCATAATAATGTCATTATTTTCAAACTGAAGATGGAGTTACCGTCAGTGGACGAAACGAGCATTATTCAAATAAATTCATTTTCTTGTTTTAATTTCTTTTCTGCTTACGAAAAGTCATGGGAGATCAACTAACAATATTATATTGGCTTCTTTAATCTATGTCAATTTTACGATACGTCAGCCTTACCCGTCATATATAAATGATTGCCTAACTCAGTCTCTCTGTTAGGGGTGTATCGGTCTTTTTTTCCATTTTTTTAAAATCTATTTTGTTTGGGGGGGGGGGGGTTCCCTCTAAAATGAACTTGATTCCAAACTTGGGGGTCTAGATTTATCTCCATTTTGAAAGAAATAAAAAAGAGATTGGCTTGTGACTTTTGTCACTTTGTTAGTCTCAGTCCAGTTCTTTGGGTCGA
>NW_004798135.1:261188-278688 GCF_000002075.1 Aplysia californica | reverse complement strand
GAGCACTGCCAAGTGTGCTAAGCACAAGCAGCCTAGAATGCTAAAAATGATGATGGTTTTGACTCGTGTGAAATATAGTTTGAACCGAAACGGCATTATGACGCACATAGACCTTGTGACAGCCAAGTAACACGTAAATACAGTGGACATATAAACAAACGCCTGTGTAAATTTACCTGTAATCTCTAAAATACTTCTCGGGTCTACAGAAGAGAGAATTATCATTTTTGCATCCAGTACATCAAAATAAGCACTGATAGCTACGATGAGTAATGAGAAAACGGTACCAAAGTCACTGATGGACAAAGCGAAGAAAGATATTGTGACAGCATCTTGTAAGCGCATGCGCACAAACACACAGATGTTGAGGAGGTTTGATATGATCCCCAGGATACTGATTGGGGCTGTGAAGACAGCCCAGATGGTCATTGCTATGGCAAACTGGGCATTCGTTAGCAAGGGCTCTGCGTCCGTTCCTCGGCTTGTCTGATTCTCCTTGTCTTCCATCTGGTGAAACAAAATAAGTGGCGACACAAACTTATTATCAGTGCAAAACGAGAGGGTCATTGAACAAATACTCTTTTTTTAAAAGTTTTTTAAAGTAAGAGTTTTACGATACTCGCAACACAATAAAGTCAAATAAGTGCCGAAGATTATAGGTGTTACAAGAGAGTAACAAACATAAAAAAGAAGGAGGAGAGATCAGGACGATAGATGTTTGATAGGAAAGAAGGAGCAAACCACAGCAGAGCACCCGCCAATCACCCCCTTGAAATATTCGACACAGTAATGGGTTATTGAATATGATGTCAGATTACGCAATATGGGATATTATAAAGCAAACCTTTGTTATAGATGTGTAGATTTTTCTATTATTTTTCAATTCTGTTTTGTCACTAGTATTTTTTTCTCTTATCATAATTTACATCAATTAGAGTATTTATTTATTTATTTATTTATTTTTAATTAATTAATTAATTATTTTTTAAAATTCATTCATTTATTTATTCATTTTTTTATTTATTTATTCATAATTTTGTTATTTATGCAGTTGGGGTGAGTTCTTCTTTATGTTTTACCTAAATATTTTAAACCATTTGTCTTGAACTAATATAAGTAACAAAGTGGTTTTCTCCTTTCAGAAAAGATTTGACACGAAACCTGCAATTACAGATTTATCTAGTTATTTATTTATTTATTTATTTATTTACGTATTTATGTATTCATTAAGTCATATATTTTGGAAGGGGTAGCATATCAAAAAAGATGTGAACTGTTTTGCGGCACACTCAGGGCTAGTAATTACAAAATTATGGAAATTCAAGCCCTGATTCAGCCCTGTAGAAAGGTGTGTCCTTTGGTAAGGTACTTTACCTTCAATTCCTCAGTACATTCAGTCACAGAAGGGTACCTGGTAGCCGGCAAGATCGAAAATTGCGAATGGAGCTTTTGAGCACCTAACAGGCTGTCACGCTGTATGCTTTATGTCCTTCTGTCAATAGGAAAGAAGGGGACAGTCAATTGAGGTTTCGTGAGGCTCTATGGGTGTGCAGTTGGAAGAGTTACACGACCGACCAACCTTCAGAACTAAAGGCCACATGAGAGTGCTGCTGGAGGATTTAAAGACGAGCTTTATATAGCCCACACACACAGAGAGAGAGAGAGAGAGAGAGAGAGAGAGAGAGAGAGAGAGAGAGAGAGAGAGAGAGAGAGAGGATCGTGATTCTTTCCCTCTACTCTCCACCGAAACGCCCCTACTGATCTCTCTCTCTCTTTTTCTCTTTTTCTCTCTCTCTCTCTCTATCTATCTATCTATCTACTTATCTATATATCTATTCATCTCTCCCTTTCCATCCCACACGTTTTTCTCCTCTCCCTCTCCCCTTCATTCACCCCTCCCTTCTCTCTCTATCTCTTTCTCCCTCTCATTCACCCCGTCTCTCTCTCTCTCTCGTTCTCTCTCTCTCTCTCTCTCTCTCTCTCTCTTCCTCCCCCCTCTCTCTCTCTCTCTCTCTCTCCCTCTCTCTCTCTCTCTCTCTCTTGCTCTCTCTACTGCTTCTCATCTCACCGGGATGAAAACTTAAGTCAAACAATAAACTTCAGGGGTAATAAATGTTTGTTGATGGTACTGGCACTGAACAGCTAGACTTCCATTATAATTTCCTCCACCGTTGTTTACGACCTTTCTTGGGGGAGTGGTGGTCAACATCCTGATATGACCTTTGTGCCGACAGTTGAATGCCCTATTGTCCTACCACCTTCCACTGACTAAAAAGAGTGTCTTCTCAAACAACTGTTGCATCATGAAGTAGTGATGTAGGAAATCAACATAAGCATAATATGATTAATTTATCAGAGGTCTCTCAACTGTAGACATCTGTGTCTCAACAGCGGGGAGGCAAATTATTGTGGACAATTGTTAAACGTAATTTAATTACAAACTTAGCAAGATTGTGAATTACCCTCAAAAGTGAATTTAAAACACGAATATTAAGACTAAGTCATCATCAATGTTCCTTTGCTAAAAGAGGCCAAAGTTTTGCTTCTCTGGATTCTTTCACAATCTTAATTTTTACCACTCGTAATGTTTTTTGCTTAATCTGAAAACTTTAAATTAACATAATAAATTAGACTGTATAGATGCGTTTGCTAATTTTTAAATATTTCTTTTTCTTTTTCATTATTTAAGCAGAAAGCAAAGCAGTGTTTTGAAATGTTGGTTGAATGTTACGACCGTTATTTTCATCCTCATCATCACCATCATCATCATCATCATCATCATCATCATCCTCCTCCTCCTCCTCCTCCTCCTCCTCCTCCTCCTCATCATCATCATCATCATCATCATCATCATCATCATCATCATCATCATCATCATTCTTAAGAAGTATTGTAAATTTATGGAGACGTGTGTACTTTACAAACGGTTTAATATAAATGCCAGATGTAAAATTGCGCAAGGAGGGGGAGAGGGGTGGGCTCTCATGATCTAGAGGTACGGTGTTCGCCTCTCGTTCAATAGGTCACGGGTTTGAAACCTGACAGAGACGGAAAATTGTCTTTTCTAAAACAGTTTCTTCTTTCACTTCCTTACCTGCTCTTTAATCATATTCTGTCGTCTGCTTTCATCTCCTTTTTCTGCTCCTCCCCCTCCCCCCTTTCTGCCCCCTCCTCTGGGCTCCTGGCTCTTTCTGCTGCCTTTCTACTGCAACTCTTCCGCTCCTTCTTACCGCTGTCTTTCAGCCACACCTTTGATCTTAGAGTAGGCAACATCGAGCACCTACCCATCTTCGATAAAGGCAAAAAAAATCTTGGAGGTTCCGTGTGCAAGTTGTTCACGTTAAAGATCCCTTGGTGGCCATAAAATTGATACGTGAAGGATTTCATCTGCCACAGGGGCAATATTCAAGATGAATTCCTACCAAGCAGAAAATACTTAAGCGCTCGCATGACCTTATGCTGTTGCGAGCGCCGTAAAATAGAAACAAATACTGAGATTACATCTCTTGAGCTCTCCAGGAACATCAAACGGCTGCCAGTAAGTTAAGCGACAGCAAACAGGGGCATGTATAATCTGTTGCCATATCTTCCACGATGTTTGATAAGATAAATACTAGGAAGGACCGTAGCTCGAGGGGGAATGACGGAGAACTAAAGGGCAAAGCACAACTCTATTTTCTGATGATCTAGAAGCTTATTAGAGTATAAACACATTACTTGATGCTTGAAATGTATGGTCAAACTATAGACAAGATGAAATGTTCCCGGTATCTCTCTATCTATCTATCTATCTATCTATCTATCTATCTATCTATCTATCTATCTATCTATTTATCTATCTATCTATCTATCTATCTGTCTGTCTGTCTGTCTATCTGTCTGTGTGTCTGTCAGTCTGTCTGTCTGTCTGACTGTCTGTCAGTCTGTCTATTTGCCTGAATGTATATATTTTTATCTATCTGTCTGTCTGTCTATCTGTTTGTCTGTCTGTCTCTCTGTCTGCCTGTATAAGTGTACACAGTTGCCAACCAATCGGACTACAACTCAAAACGTAATAAAGTATTCAATGATTGTGTTACCAGCGGCGTGTCTGTCCCGTACTATCTATTCTGGAAACTCTGCACTTTAAAACAAGATTTCCCTCCCCTGCCAAGAATAATAAGAGGCATCGGGGCAAGATCAGTCGCTCGTCAAACTAGTGAAGTCAAAGAAACCTACATTTGTCTGGCCATTGGCGAATTACATTTTTTCCTAATTTACTTTTTAAAAATTAATTTGGCTCAAAACCTTTTATGACCATTTAAAGTATATTTCTGTGAGGATGTTACTGAAAAACATTAATTAAAGGCACACAAACAATGTAAATTTGCCGTTTCCAATGACTCTCAAGCTATGGAAGTTACCAAACGTTGTCAACCACTTTCTCGCTAACTAAACTCTGAAACCAGGCGCCCCCTTCCTCCTTCAATCGCAAATATCTCGGCTTCTATTCAAGAGAGATGAATATCGAACAGACTTTAAGATGATACCAATAAGTTCATAAACCTAAAAATTGGTGACCGCATGATTCCAGCGCGTCGTGACACAAAAATACTGTCAGGTTATATGACAACGTCGGAAATTCCTGATGTGTCAAAAATTCCGAAAAAAAAATAAATTTGTATTTCAGATTTGTAGGCGATATATCAAAGTAAAGGAGTTTTTACATTAATCTTCACCGGTTCAGGTTTGTTCCAAAAGGAATCTTATGCTGTTAACATTTATTTTAAAAAATGTAATAATTCAGTAATACAACGTTTCCCAAAATATTGAAGGTCACTCATGTGGGGTTTTTTTGTCTTGTTTTGGAGTTGTTTTTTTCCCTGCCAATGCGATATATGAAACTTGTAGGCAAAATCTGTTAGTGTTGTTTCTTTCATTATATATATTTTAAAGTGTTTTTACTAATGTGCTTTTGTTTTGTTTTTGGTTGGGGTTTTTGTTGTTGTTTTTTATTGTTGTTGTTGCCTTTGTTTGCTTGGGTTTTTTATTTTGGTTTTTTTTGTTTTTTGTGGATTTTATGGGGGGTGGGGATTGCTTTTGGTTTGTTTCTTTTTCCAAGGGGTTGGGGGGGTGAGGGGTTGTTCTAAAGTACAAGTTCATGTACTTTAAACACAGATACTGAGGGGTGGCAGAGAAGCACGGATTCGCCGACTCAGCAAACAATTAAAGAAAATGGAGGGGACACAACTGACGAGGTTCTTGAAATATTCGTACATGTGGTTATTGCCCTTTTGGTAGAGCACGCGCAAAGGTCGTGGAAATGCGCACAAATGACGAATTTCCTGAACGTTGTTTTTCTTTTATACTTTCTTTGTACTTTGTTAAAGCACGTCATTTTTGTGTGGATTTATTATTTTTTTCAGAGGTGAGGGAGAGGGGTAGCAAAGATTACACTATGGGAAATTTCTAGTACATCTAATGATCCCATTCAAACATAAGATGTTCGTAGATAAGGAACTGAGTCTCCGTCTTTGGGTCTTATTTTGTTCGTGTGTCCGGTCTTTCCTGCAGGAAAGGTTGAGCTGGAAGCAATTAGTGTGGTACAAAATGCTCCCAAAAATGTTTTAAGAAAAAGAGAGGATTTCGGGAGTCTTGCATACCAAAAAGTCTGATGTTATGTCTTGTTTTGTTTTGTTTCGTTTTAGTTTATTTTTGGTGAGAGTCTTACGGCACTTGCAACACAAATAGATCATCTAAATGCCTAAAATTTGAGGTGTTACTAAAGTCTAGCACACAATAAAGAAGATTTAATGCCGATAGATGTGTGATAGAAAACAAGGAGCAAACCACACCAGAGCACCCACCAACCACCCACATATCTCTCTCGTGCAGGTTTGGCTGACCACAATATTCGACTTTTCTACTTTACAACACTTCAAATGTCTGCGGCTGTGTGTTTGTGGTTGGCTTTATTGAAAAAGTTCTGCTCGATAAAGGTGTCGTTTAAATTCGGAAAGAGCTTTTGTGGATTACCTTTATCTTTCTGGTGAGATTTATTCCACACAGCCTGTGTTGGCCCAGACGGGAGGCGATGAAGGATTCTCCTGAATGATTCATTATGTGTCTTTGGGGTTTACATTATTGGCAAAAATACAGATCAAATTATCTATTATGACGTCTGAAATATTTTATAGGAGGAAAATTTAGGGAAAAACCAATAAAGATAAAAGGAAAAAAAAACGTATTCGGGAGCTGAGGGAGATCCGGAAGGATGTGTGTTTTGAAAATTCTGGAACAACGTCAACACATGAAGAGATTGATAAATAAAACGACGTTATTGTTGCTTGCCGGCTCGAAACATTAGCAAAGGGAAAAAAAGCAAGTTTGGGTCAACGCCTTTTCACAAGTCATCCTCGTATGACCACTAGACTTAAACCTTTGCCTGAAACATGTTCCTTATGTTTATAAGACTACGGCTGATTTAATAACTTTAAAAAACGGCATGAAACATTTTCTTCTCCTGACTTCTGGGTACAACAAGAATTGAAATTTGGTTCAAAACCAAAAGTTCACTTTTTGCCTGCAACAACTGTTTGTGTGAGAACTATCAGATACTTGTACATAGATGCAAGAGCAGGACAGAGCTATACTGGTTTGATTGGTTTGGTTTGGTTTGGTTTGGTTTGGTGCACACACACACATGCACCCACATCCTCTTTCTTCCATTCTCTCTCTCTCCCTCTCTCTCCTCCACTCTCTCTCTCTCTCTCTCTCTCTCTCTCTCTCTCTCTCTCTCTCTCTCTTCAACACTCTCTCTCTCTCTTTATCTCTGTTTCTCATTTTGTGTCTCTCTCTGTCCCCACCCTTTCTTCCACAAACCTGCCCAACTCTCTCCCCTACCCTAAAGCAAACAGACATACAGCGATCTATCCAGACCAAATCACGGATCATCGATCCCCAAACATCTCTCTCTTGCATGTCGGGTCTTCCGGACTTGTTTGGATAAGCTTCCACCGCCACTTCAACATAATAGAAATCTAATCCCGATTATCCTTCACTCGCTGGCAGCGGGAACGGTCAAACTTAGACACGCACAGGTCTATGGAAGCACGCAAGAGAAAGGAGTTGTGCCTCGTATTTCCGACGCTTCTCAGATCTCTCCAACTGTTCTAAGGGCTTAGGGCCATAATGGTCTTATAACTGCACTATAAATACATCTATTGCAGAGAGGACTTCCATGAAATGTTACGAGCAAATTGTCAAGAAACTAAATTTGAGCTTAATAAATTTTGTATTCTCTTTACGTAGACACTATCTGGTTGTAAATGTGTTCCTTGAGGTCATGTAAAAAGCTACGTCCTGCAAACTTCCACGGTTGTGAGTGATTCCAGCTTGTTTACTTTGACCGGATCATGGGATCTGGAACAGCTCTGAGTAATGTAGCTGACCACTACACTACTCTACTCTCAAGAAATCCACTCTTATTCGCGGCCTTTGGAGTATTTACCCCCCCCCCCCACACACACACACACAACCCCTCCAATAAGGCAATCATGACCTACTGAAAATAGCACAGTGTTAGAAAGAAGCTATACATAGAACGCATAACAGACGCTTTGCTAAACAAATATTTAGATAACCACAACGGTACCATGTGTGCACAGAAACATAATTCCTCTGATATTAGGAGTAAGCATAACAATAGAACCATACCATTTTGACTGGAGCTTGTCCGTTAAGGTTTTGAGTTAGCATTTTTGTTATGATTGGCCTCGCCTTTTATGCACAGTGCAATAGGACTACGTTTAATCATTATTATCACCATTATAACATTCCAGATCTGAAAAAGACATCGGCCAACCAAACGTTTACCCGCTAGGATACTCTCAAAAATACCTTATCATCCTTATGTTACCCAGTCACCCATCTGTTTAAGTTTTCCATTTTCAAATAATAAGTTTGTCATAGTAAGTCCCAGCCTTGTTTTTTCAGTCTATCTTTACAATGAGAACAAGATATATGTAAGGCAGCGTGGTGGAATCAGGCTCTCGTCATTTTTTGGGCAGGTAGAGTTTTTGGTATCATCGTAAAGCTTGTTCAATTGTCTTTATTTCGGTGAAAAAAATATCCTTTTATTTTGAATACAAGTCGAGATATTTGCGAAAGAAGGAGGGGGAGGTCACCTATTTTCAGAGGTAAAATTAGTGAGAAAATGGCCGCCAAAGATTATTTATTTATTTCCTTAGCTTAAGAGTCCGTGGTAACTGAAAATTTACATTTTTTGTGCCTTTAATCAACGTTTTTCAGAAAATGTTCCACAGAGATCAGTTCTTTAAAAGATGTTGAGCCAAAAAACAAAAATTTGATAAAAATTCATAAACCTGCGGAAAAATGCAAGTTTCTTTACTTTGAGTATTTTGACGAGAGCCTGATTCCACCACGCTGTCTCACAATTATAGTAAGTCAGAGCCTTGTTTTCATTCTATCTTTAAAATGAGAACAAGATATATAAGGCTTTTATGTCGAGTCAAGCGTCCAGGGAGTTCGACGTTTTTCCGCAATGACGTCACAGCACTTACCTGTGGAAAATAAGAATGATCGTTTCGCCGCAAATTGAATTCGAATACAACTATTTTAGTATGTTTCGAGTTTACCGCTGCTCACCAACGAGAAGGTGGGAATTGGACTTTGAACAGGGTGGGCTGATGTACTGACATTACAGAGGAGATAAAAATTCGATGTCGCACGTACAAAATCGGTGTAAAAACACAAAGTTGTTAAAAATAAAAGTTTCCAAGTGTCCAAGTGTCCTAAAAGCCAAAGTTGTTGCTTCCTATGGCGTCTAACGCGAGTAGTTAATTACTGTGCTACAATCACCTTTTCTGAGGTGGTTTGATCGATCAATGGATAGGAAATAAAGTCATCAATAATTGTTACTGTAAAACATTTCTATCTGTTCTGTTGTTGTTGTTGTTGTTGTTGTTGTTGTTGTTGTTGTTATTTTGCTTTTCGAAAATTTTCCCCCATTTTATCCCTGGTAAAAATCCAGTTTGACTTACGTCAAAAGGCTAATCCTATGCTGACATAAAGCACCCTATTCTCTTTTTTTGTTTGGGTTTTTTTAAATATACAAGTATAACTCTTTTTTCTGTTGGAGAGGGGGGGATATTAGGGATGTTGTCTTTGTTTTTAAAAAAGTTGCCGGTGAGAAATTTGACTTTACATGAGGATCTAGTTTACTTTATACAGTTGTCTGTGTATATTTTGAATGTTTCTGTACTAGTAAAATATCGAAAACATTTTACTTTTCGACTTTTCCGACGCGTTGGTATATCATGATCTTTTTAAAGATAACAAGATTGCAAAATAATATTCGTTTAAACCTCGTACGACTCTTACATAAAGAACTGGAAATATAATGCTCTAGTCAATTTTTACTGTCAGTTTATTTTTTTAAAGCGACTTGTGATCCCATCTAAGACAGTCACAATTCCAATGCCGAACTGAGGACTTTGCAGCTTGTTGTATGGCTGAAGAAAGGGGATTATTGCAATCTGAAACGTCATGGATTTCCACTATTATTTCGGGTTTTTCCGGTAATTATCGTCGATCTCTCCAAAAAGCTGAGCAAAATAGCAAAAAGCTGAGCAAAATAGTTGGGAGAATCAACTCTCCAAAATTTCAGATTTTAAAATAAACCAGCCAAATAGGGATTCGAACTAGGATAACCCATATAGATGCCTATCACCGTTCTAGGTTGTTAGAGGGCCAAGCTCAGAACGTCTGATGTCAAATACTGCCAACTGTACGGTAGATCTAAACCTATAATGACATGTTGTCACCTCGTGAGATCTACCCCCTTTTCATCTCTCTATGAAGTGACGGGGAAATACCCCAGATCAAGACGACACGTTTAATGATGGACGAGCAAGGGTTCAGCTTCCAAAGACCTGCTGTGCCCACATATTACATTACTCTTGGTTCAAAGCATGATTCCCGTTGTCCCGAAGAATAATATTGACCTAACATGTTTGACGACCCTTCATCGAACGCGGCAGGAAGGGGCTTCTCTGTTTACTCTCAGTAATGTCTGGCTTCTGTGGAATGCCCCGCCCATTTAACTGTAGAGATATTTAGCCAGGCAGGGTTCTGACTAGATTCTTGAATTTACGGGCGTAGTAAACAAAGAGGAAAGACTGAGTGGTTTGGTTTGATCACTCAAAGACTGTATCTACTGGTGCTGTAGAGAAATTTATTGCTTTTATTTTCAGTGCGACGATTCACCTTCTCTCTGTCTCTCTCTGTCTTTCTTTCTCTTTCTCTCTGTCTCTCTGTCTCTTTCTCTCTCTTTCTCTCAATCTCGTTCCATTGTTATCTATCTATCTATCTATCTATCTATCTATCTATCTATCTATCTATCTATCTATCTTTCTTTTTTTCTATTAATCTATCCATGTATCCCATTGCTGTTTCGTTCTCTCAATTGTTTCTCTCCTTCTCCTCTTTTATATTATTTCATCTTTTACCCTTTTTCTTTTTTTTTCTTTTTTGGCCTTTCACTCCATCAGATTCGAGATCAAAATCCGTTCCTTACAACGTTGAAATAGATTTGCATTTGTAAAGAGCTCTCGTTTTCTTTGCTCAACTAAAGAAAAAGGTTTCTTCAGATAACTAGCTAAAGCGCAATATGAATAAGAAAATTTAATTTTCACCCACATACATTGCGAGCTCAGCAAACTTGAAAGACCCCAGGAACAGAACATGCTGTTCTAAGAAGCAAGACATGGGGAAACAACTCCAGGGCAAGCGTTTGACCTCTTGGGCAATTAATGGTGCCCAAAATGGCTCACACCCAAGACACCTCCTGCACTCAAAGACAAACTTTGCCTGGCTTTTGGTGGGATTAAGCCCACCCTGGGGCCTGAGCAAGAGCCTAACCGGGAGAATCAAACAGTTTGGGAGAGATGTTTGTCTCACGCACGGAAACCTTCGGGACACCTTTCCTTTGAGGGAAAAACCAGGAGGGTTTTGATGTTGCTGCCCTTGGTTGGCTCTTAATGAAGCCTTTGGCCGTGTGCATCCCCCTTCTGTCCTTCTTCCTATCTCGATCCATCTCCATCTCTTCATATCTGCCCACGCAGTAAACACACACAAAAGGGTGTGCGCGCACACACACACACATACACACACACACACACACACACACACACACACACACACACATATATATATATATATATATATATATATATATATATATATATATATATATATATATATATATATATATAAACACAGTCACTTACACATACACACATATACATACACAATCATACATGTGCAAACACAAAAAGTCAAATCCCAGGCATACACTCACGAACACTCAAACAAATAAACAAACAAACAAATAAACAAAACCACATGCACATACGCATAAAGGTCTCAACTGGAATCCCCACTTCCCCCCTTCCTATCTCGACGCTTGAGGGAGCGGTCATGGGCTAAATAATATAAAAGGAGTCTGATAAACAGTTTCCTGGCCGTTCAAATCAAGAATTAAAAAATAAATTGAAACAAAACGCGAATATTTTTAAAGACTTGTTTACATCCTTCTGTCCTGTCTTGTTTTGAGAGGAGGAAATTCAAACAATGATGACCTGCATTCGCATTACATTTGCAAAAGCTTTACTGCTTTCTAATGCTTCCCTTCACTCTTTCTCTTTCTACCTCTCTGTATCTTTTTTCTCTCCCCCCCTCTCTCTCTCTATCTCTCTCTGTCTCTCTCTCTCTCTCTCTCTCTCTCTCTCTCTCTCTCTCTCTCTCTCTCTCTCTTGTTCTCTATGTCTCTCTCTGTCTTTTTATTTTTATTAAATTCTCTTTCTCAATTTGCCTCTCCCTTGCTCTATCTTGCTCTCCCTCTATCTGTCTGGCTGTCTGGCTGTCTATCTGTGTGTTTATGTGTGTGGCTGTGTGTGTGTGTGTGTGTGTGTGTGTGTGTGTTTGTTTCTCACTTTCACCTCGAAAATGGGGGTCATTCTCTCTCCCTCTCTCTCTCTCTCTCTCTCTCTCTCTCTCTCTCTCTCTCTCTCTCTCTCTCTCTCTCTCTCTCTCTCTCTCTCTCTCTCTCTCTCTCTCCCCCCCCCCTCTCTCTCTCTCTCTCTCTCTCTCTTTCTCTCTCTCTCTCTCTCCCTCTATTTTTCAGCTTATAATTATTGTGTGCGTGTTTGGCCCGCGTGAGTATTTTTTACCCAGGAATAACGACATTGAACCACTCAGATAGCCAGCGAATTTATGCTTGGCTTCAAGACAAAACTGACCCGAACAACAAATGTGAGGCAGCGTGGTGGAATCAGGCTCTCGTCAATTTTGGAGCATGTAGAGTTATTGGTATCATCTTAAAGCGTGGTCATTTGTCTTTATGTAAATGAAAAAAAGTATCCATTTATCTTGATTACAAGTCGAGATATTTGCAAATGAAGGAGATGGGTCACCTGTTTTCAGAGGAAAAATTAGTGAGAAAATGGCCGTCAAAGATGGGTAATTTCCTTAGGTTAAGAGTCCGTGGTAACTGAAAATTTACATTTTATGTGCCTTTTATCAACGTTTTTAAGAAAAATCCCAAAGATGTTGAGCCATAAAACAAAAATTTGATAAAAGTTCACAAACCTGCAGAAAAATGCAAGTTTCTTCACCTTGATTATTTTGACGAGAGCCTGATTCCACCACGCTGCCTCGCAAATGGAAACACATGAAAAGCGTGGGAACTTCAATGTTTTCCTTTGATCCGAAATACAAAAAATCAAATACGTGTCTCAGCTGGGAAACAAATAAATATTTCAAAGCTATTCATATCTATAGCTGCTAGGATAGAATCCATTAGCTTACATTCTTATGTGTATAAGTTTTGTATTGTTAATAGAAATGTGAGGTTCAAAAACGTGTATATTTTTAAGGTAGTCTGGACTTGTGTATAACATTGAAGGGATCACAGATAAGCAAAAATATGACGTATGCCTCTGAGAGCCAGATTTGAACAACAATACAAAAGGATCTAAATTGCTGCCCAAAAGGGGTTGAAAAATCGTCTTCACTACTCATTTCTGGGAAGATCTCGATTCATCTGTGTGTGCATCAATTTTGCTTGGTTTGACGAAATTGATCATGTCGGTGCAGACTGGCAAATCAGCGCAGCCCAAATACTTCGACCCGATCATCTCCTAATGCACGGTGTGCCCAAATACCGAAGACAAGTGTGCTTGTTGGTATGTCTGTGTTTGTTTGTGTAACACCATGTGTGTATGGTGTATGTGTACATGCCTTTGTATGTGTGTGTGACCTGAAAGGGAGAGAGAAGGGGGGGGGAGAAAGGAGGAGAGAGAGAAAGAGATGGACTGACAGAGAAAAGGTATAGACAGAAAGACAGACAGACAGACAGACAGACAGACAGACAGACAGACACATAGACAGACAAACAGACAGACAGACACACAGAGTGGGAAAGAGAGAGAGAGCGAGGGAGAAAGAAATTGTGTTTGTGTGGGGGGGGGGGGGCATACTTGAGGTATACATTGACTTTCTTTTATGTTGTCATACTAGCCACGATCAATCAGGCCTTGTGAAACAAAATAAAACAAAAAACCCACCAGTGGCAGAAAGGGACAGCTGTAGGGCTAAATCAGCAATCGCTTCCTTTATTTTTGTTTTGCGTAATAATAATAATAGTATTGCTGCTGGTAACTTGGGCTGTCTGATGAGTTCCAAAAGTACGTAATGGTCTGAACTTTCTTTTAGAATCCACACATCGATACTAAAGAAAAAGTGTGTGGGCAGCTCATACACGTCTCAGGGATTCCCAGCGTGCCACCCTTGAGCGTTATAAGTACAGTAGACTCCTAATCTCTTAACTTTTTCACCTTTCATCTGCAATTACGATCAGTTCCAGTTGACAGTCGTATAGTGGCCCTCTCAGCTCGCTCATGGTGTTCACTGTTGGGTGTTTAATCAAATGTGCCGTCTCTCGACTACTGTGCTGTTTGGGGAGGGAGAGAGAGAGAGAGAGAGAGAGAGAGAGAGAGAGAGAGAGGGGGGGAGAGAGAGGTGGGAGAGAGAGAGAGAGAGGGGGGGAAGAGATAGAGAGAGAGAGAGAGGAAGAGAGAGAGAGAGGGGGAAGAGAGAGAGAGAGAGAGAGAGAGAGAGAGAGAGAGAGAGAGAGAGACCGAGAGAGAGTTAAACCTATATCATGTATAACCTTAGACCTCAGCACTCCGCTACCTTACAATTATAAATTTCTATCTGACATTTTTGGCCGTTTTGAGTTGCAAAGACCATGAGGTCCGAAACCAAATGTGCGATGTGCTGACAAAATGAGTTACTTGTCACGATCCAAGAATGGAGATATCGGCTGAAAATCAAGAGAGAGAGAGAGAGAGAGAGAGAGAGAGAGAGACCGAGAGAGAGTTAAACCTATATCATGTATAACCTTAGACCTCAGCACTCCGCTACCTTACAATTATAAATTTCTATCTGACATTTTTGGCCGTTTTGAGTTGCAAAGACCATGAGGTCCGAAACTAAATTATACATTCTCTATCTGCTCTATCAAAATTGTTAGAATGTTGGGAGTCGTTATCCAATATATTTAAAGAACTGCGTTAAAAAAAGCGTGATATATTGTGAAACTCTAAACTTTAAGTCAAATTTCTCAAAACAAGGCACTGAGCAGATAGTACTTGGTAATTCTGTGGTAGCGAATACTTTGGGTAGCTTTCACTTATCGCCAGATATCAGTTTAGTTTTAGTAGAGGTTTCACGGCACTCGCAACTGCATAAGGTCATATGAGCGCCAGAAGATTAGAAGTGTTACAAGAGAGTAACAAACATAAAAAAGAAAAAGGGGAGATAAGGACGATAGATCTTTGATAGGAAAGAAGAAGCAAACCACACCAGAGCACCCGCAACCACCCACTGCCATATATCAATAACAATAATGGAAACAAGAGGGCCAAGGGGGGACTTGAAATTGATGTACAGAGAAGGATATTTGTTGATAGCAGGAAAGTTCCCTGGTCTTGTTTCTTTATATTCACACAGAAAGCGTCTGGGGCGAACTGTCATGGTGCCTGACTTGTGCATAACCCCGTAGCCGAAGGGGATTAGGTTATGTCTAGACGAGCGTTTGTGTTTTTATAGATCGCCGAGTTGGTAGGTGAACTGGTGATTGATCGTAGTGAAATATTCCCTATTGTCCATTAGATGAAAGCAATCCAAAAATAGGCGTTCTTTTGTACTTTACTGAGAATCAGGGCAAAAAAAGGTTGCAAGTTCCGGAGAACAGATCAGGTCCATAGAAATAACTGAAAAGAAAATTTAATAGAAAAAGTCATGCAGAAGTGCTCATAGGGATTTGTATTCTTTAAACATGGAGTCAAAAAGAGCAATGGTTTCCAATACATCTAAATTATTATCATCATCTTCAAGTGCCAGATCTACGAATGACATCAGGGAGGATGGCTCTCCTTGCCTCGGATGCATTAAAAAGAAGAAAAAAAATCTACACTATCTAATCTTTCCACGTCTTCCACCCGTTCCGTCTTTTTAAGTAAGTTGCACTGGGTCCACCCTTATATGACTATATTTAGAGGTAATTAATTGCTTTGGATTACTCTTCATGTTGAGTACACAAACAGCACTTTCCTATCCATTCATATTTTGTTCACGTAGCTTGTCAAGCCAGAGGGCCCAAGTTATACACAGGAAAATAATTCTACTTTGTACTAAAAGGTACTACGAACGTCGTTGTTTAGCTTGAGGCAAACACTTTTTGCCGATTGATCTTTTAATTTCCAGTACGAGCTGCCAAACACGATCACCTGGAGTGTGCCTTTATTGAACTAATCACTTGATCATACTATGGACTAATGACACTCTTGGCTTTCCAATCCACAGCAAGTAAGCCCGGGGCTTGAAGCCTTCAAACACAAACATGAGGTAAGCAAGTTGCAGCGACGACTGATAGAAAATGTTTGAGGTATCTCACAACTAAATCATTAAGTGTGTCTTTTTTTTTTTTTTTTTTTTTTTTGAAAGTCAGATTTTTGGTCTTTTGTGTTTGCTCATAATGACGGAGTTCTCACCTGCCCCAACTTTTCCTCTCGGCAATCTGCCCACGACACTTGCCAAGGGACATAATCCCACCATCAGGTTCATAGCTTGCACAGGTAATATTAGTTCAATCTGATCTAACTGGTCAGACGGATCGATTGAAAACAGTGGTAGCGATTCAGCGTTGATATTTCTATTCTTGTGAGATTTCTCTCCTTTGTAGATGTAATGGATTTCTCCCGAGCTGGGGTAGAGCTATTCAAATCTTTCGACGCCGTCTATCTGCAACTGATTTGATAATAAATTATATCAATAATACATGTATTAAATGAATAACGCCTACAGAGCACATATGGTAAAGAATTGTCGTATGAGTTTAACGCCCCTGAACACCCCATAACACATTCTTCTTTATGCCCCCTAACAGCTATGTTTTCAGACTTTAAAAAATGTCGTAACGCTGCCCCTTTTTCACTCTGTAAGAACATTAGGGAAGTGGGATATCTAACTTTCATGTCAAATAGGACCGAGGCAGGCAGGAGGGGAACTTTCAAAACTTCCTAAACAACAGAGAGAGAGTAAGAATGCTTCAATAGGGATCTGAACCAAGGCCATACGCATTGGGAGGGGGGGGGGTGAGAAAAGGCTTCTTATTCTTTTTGAAACATAAGTATGAACTATACGCATCTTAATCATAATAAATACAGGGGGTATATATAGCCTTTTTACGGGAAATTTAATAGATTATAATATTATTCTCACCACAACTCTCATCTGAAGATTATGGAAATAATGGAGTTTTCCGGATTTGCTCAAACTTGGCGTATCTTTTGTTTTGCCAGAGAACAATAGTGTAATAATATAGTGTAAAGCGCATAGAGCCTGCTGTTGACTGGGGATATGCGCTATACAAATGGTTTTTTTGTTTTTTTTAAAAATTAGAACACGTCCTCTCAAATCCTGTTCGTTTAATGCTGCCAAAGTGCAGCCCGATTTTTTCAATGTTTTGCACCTAAATTTGTAACACTCAGCTATGTTTTCAGACTTTAAGAAATGTCGTGGCGTGGCGCCTTAGGTAAACAATGCAGACTTCAAGTTGTCTGGTACCAGCGATAATTAGTTACCAAAAACAAGTTTTCACAACTACAAAAAGACCTCCAGAAGTTTGTAGTCGAACCTCTCACTAGGTTAAAAATCAAGCTATTGATTTTGCATTAGAAAAAAGCAATTAGGTGTTGAATGTGTTACTTCACCCCCCCCCCCCCCCCCCTTGTCTTCTTTGTCTTCTTTCACTTAACCTCGTAGATTTGTTGATTCTTCTTATTCTTTTTTTTTTTTTTTTCATTTTTCGAGGGGGGAGGGGGGGGGGTTGATGGAATACTGGAAATTGCGAGATTAGGTGTCAAACAATTTTTGT
>NW_004798135.1:253688-258688 GCF_000002075.1 Aplysia californica | reverse complement strand
AAAACACGACAGTTGACATTTATTTCAGTATCGCTGCATAATTGAACAGTAGACTGTCTACGTTCAGGATACAGGATTCAGCTTTTGAGTGTGGTATAATGGTATAATGCTAATAGATTTTGAGCGCAGAAAGCATCACTATCTTCACGAATTTCATTTTAAGGACGCGTTTATTTGTAGTCAGAAGATAAAAATAGTGCCATTCATCGGACAGGTGAATGAACAGTTTCGTTTTGTGATGAGGATTTTCGTCACGCAAGTAGTCCCTGGAGACTAAGACAGAATGACGTCAATCCAGCAATCTCCGGCCAGTTTTCATCTTTCATCCATCGGTTTCGGCGATCATTATGACGGGCGTTCCCCAAACAGTAGCGTAAACGGCGTATTGTACAAAAAAATCACTCCGAGAAAGAAAATTGACAAGTTCGGGTTAGACCAGACGGACTACACGTCGTTCGTTCTGTCCAGCACCGTTTTCCCGACAGCCGTCCGTACAACTCTGTTGGGGGACATGCAGGTGGCCGGCCCCCACACATGTGGATTTGACATCGTGGAAAGACCAAAACCTGACGACTCCGTGTCTGTCAAAAGTGCGTCTGTCTTCCCCGTGCCTCCACCAACAACGGTGGATGAGTCACGCCAGGAGAGTCTCCAGTCGTATCCAGTTGTCTCCTTTATCCACACTTCCGGGGCGGCTCCACCCGCTCGGGAGCGACATCTCAGCACCACGAGTAAGGTCACGGTCAACAGTAAGTCACTCAGCGAGCCTCTGCGCGAGGATGAAAACTCGCTGAGTGGTGGTCCCAACAACAATGATGAAGCTGACGATGGAGGACCCTATCAGAGCCAAACTGCGTCGGAGACCGACGCTATGTGTCATGGGAGACGGGATGTCCGGACCTCGTGCGACAGTGGGGATGGTCGTGACGGACTAGAACCAAAGAGGGAAAGTTTGGCGAGGATAAGAGACAGGTTGGAGAGAGAGAAGAGAAGCAGGTCGTTACCCTCTAGCAAGATGGCTGCGTCTTCAAAGGCTGTGCCAAAAGTCAATAGTTTCACCACGTGAGTGTATACCATTTTCTTTTAATGTTTGTGTCGTAAGCATATTCGTCAGTCTTTTAAAAAATCTTATTTGCATCACCATCATCACCACCACCACCATCATCATCATCATCATCATCATCATCTTCATCATCATCATCATCATCATCATCATCATCATCATCATCATCATCATCGCCATCGTCATCATCATCATCATCATGATCCCAACATTTATCTACAGATAAATATTTAAAAATGAGTGCAGCAGCTGCAGCAACAACGACAATAACAGTCTGGGTTTTTTTTTTAATTTACTTTGTCATTGTTTAAAAAGGTAAGTGTCCTGTTGTTTTAACCTACTATGGGTTGAAGTTTGACTTTCGCTTCTTTTCTCAATTCGAAAGAACAGAGCATTGAGTTGTTGTTTTTTTAATCTGACAAAGTTAAAGTTATTTTATTTGGTGAATACATATACTTTATGAATGTTGTTCCAAACAATTCTGACTTCTCGCTTTGCAAAACGGATTATTTACCATAATCAAAGCTAGAACTATAGCTGCGTGAATAAAGAATACATGTATATCAGTATAATCTGAGCCACACGTGTAGGGATTTGTTCCAACATTCTCTTTTTTACCAGCGTTCTTCATTTGTCCCTATCAATAAATAAATATCAGGACGTTCTTTATAATACATTAGAGATTAAATTACGATCAAGTGTAAACAAGCCCTGGCTGTTGGCGTCTCATTTAATGGTCAGAAACTTAAATTACAATAACAGTACTGCGTCATCCGTTAATTTGCTATTTTAAGGGTAATTTAGTGATCAAATATACGAAACATACGTCTTATCAAGAAAGAAATATGTGGTTCAAAAGACATGCTGTCTCCTTTTCTACTGTCGCTATTAAATTTGTTTATTGTTTTCACTGAATAGGCTTCAAAACAATATAATGTATAATATGTTCAGACCATCTAATCATAAAGATTTCAGGTCATTCGTGGTCCCGTGGTTAAGAAGCACATCTCTGAATCTACAGTTCCTTAGTTTGATCCCTGTGACTACCACCATGGAATTTATTTCAGATCATTTTCAGGCAAACGAGTAGTGTCTTCGACACAGACGAGCGTCTAAAACATAGGTGGTGTATTTCGATAAAATTACAGTATACCCCCTTCCCACCCCCCTTCGATTGATATCTAACTGCATGACCCTACATAATCTAGTAGAAATATGAGGGATCACTTGTAGGGTCACTGTGGGGTTGCAGCCAAGGCGAACGAGAACAGCAAACAGCACAATGTGATCGTTTAGGTACGCGAAGACACGGTGAGATATGGTTTACCTGTGTTTCTTAAAAATCCATGTTTATCTGTGTTGAAAGTGGACATTAAACATAGCCATAACCGGTGTAGCTTTTCTGTGTTGCACTATTTCAGGATCGAAGGCGTACGTCTCATCAAGTACCACTGGGTGAGTCGAGACACGCGAGACGCTGATGAGGCCAAGAACTCTACGGACATCCGTGACACCATGTATCTGAACACGTTTTTCCCGGACGAGCGGCCCGTCAGGTGAGGCGTTTGATACATTACATCCCTTCTTTGGTGAAAGCATCATCATCATCATCATCATCATCATCATCATTGCCTTTCTCACCATTCACCAGGGTATAGGCCACGGACAAACACATTCCACCTTTCTCTATCCTGGGCTAGCCTCTTGATGTTATTCCATGTCTTCTCACTTTTCTGTACATCGATTTCTGTATTGTTAAAGCAACAATGCCTATTTATAGACTGCTCAGTGTAAGACTACGGTTATACGTCATTCTTCAAAATGGTTTGTTGCAGTCTTACACTAGGCAGTTGATATAACTTTTAAAGCTCTGCGTTTTGTATTAAAGAAAGTAATTGATGATATGTTACGCTCCCATCGATACAATAGAGCATTTACGAGGTGGGTTGTTTAGATAACTTCTGTCAGTGCCAACCTGCGCTGAGAGGGATACAACTTTCAAGCAGACCGTCGAGGACACTTGGTGGAGAAACAGCAGTGGACAATAAAATAAACCTCCCTACTTGAGAATCAAACTCATGATTTTGTGTACACCGATAGGGAGCCTATTGATTAAACTACACATATTTATCCGTTGATTAACTAAGTTAGCCAAACCTAACAAAACTTTTTTTTTAATCAAATAGATTTCACAAATGAAAAAGCATTTGCTTCAATGAATGTTTTCTTTGGAAAAAAGTATCACCAAGAAATGCATAATCCATACGCTCTAAGTGTTGACGTTAACAGATGACCGGGGTCCCTGGTGTAGTGGTCAAGTTATTGGTCATTTCACTCAGAAGGCGTGGGGTCTGTTTTCTGGCGTGGAAGTTATCTGGTCCAGTATCGCTGTCGGCTGTAGCCTACCCTGTCTGGGTTAGCTCCTCCAGGCTGAGTCGAAACATCCGTCCCCTGAATACATCTTTTTTGTGTCATTAGACGCGGGTGTAAAACATTTCCAACTATTTTTACTATAAATATAGATTTGAAGCGCGTAGAGTTTGCTATTGAGCGGGAATTTGCGTTATACAAATGCAATCTATTAATACTATTTATTTAATAGATATCACTAAAAACGTTGGGAAACCACTAAAAATCAGTTATCGCCGGGTGTCATATTGTTTCAAAGTTCTGAACAATACTTTACACAGTCGTCTTTTTGTTCGCCTGTTTCCTATTTGTACCAACAGTCTTGCGTCTGTACCGTGAGGAAACCTTGTGTGTGAGGCAAGTGTGAAACTACAAAACGAGAGTATTTTTTCTAAAATCTGGAATGTTGTCCTAATTTAAAGAAATTAAACAACAAGAGACAGGAACGGATGGAGCAAAATGCGATCCAAGCTCTCCATGTCAATCTGTACAAAAACAAAGCTATTAAAGCTTTCTGAAACATCTTCAAATCAAGATTTTTGAATCGCAATGATCAAGCAATCACAAAAATGTCGAACGATCTTAAATGGCTGTTTGAGCGTGTTCTTAGACAAAGCGCTTTATCCCAGGCTCGGTATATCGCAGAATATCAACAGCAAGTGGCAATAACATTATGTGTGTGTGTGAGCGTTTGTGTATAAGTGCGGGTGAACCTGTATTGTGTATGTGTGAGTGAGTGTGTGTGTGCGGGTGAACCTGTATTGTATATTTGTGAGCGCTTATGTACAAGTTAGTGTGATCCTTTATATGTGTATTTGTGAGAGCGCGCGCGTGTGCGTGTGTGTGTTTGTGTGTGTGTGTGAGAGAGAGGGAGAGAGAGAGAGAGAGAGAGAGAGAGAGAGAGAGAATTAAGACCTAAATGTGACACCTCCAACCACCCGTAGCACAACATATGAAAAGGAAGGCTCAGTCCAAACCTGCTCTGAAGGCCATATGTCTAAGAAAATTACCCGTACAAACCACTACCACCCCCCACCCCCTCCCTACCAACTTAACCCCTGTCGTTTAAAAAAAAATCACAATGATACTGTAAAAGACGCCCACCTTTTTAAGACAACAGCTATTCTCCTCAACAATGTACATCCGACTGGGACAATATCTATCGTTTTGTAGAAGTTATTGGTTTCGTGTAACCTTAAGCTACGCGTTACGGAAACTGACCTGGTTTCTGACATCGTCCCATCAACTCCCAGTATGTAACACAGTGACGAAATACGGGCCTTTTATTGCACTAAAGCAGGGGTTACCAAACTTAAATGTCCTATTATCATAGGGAGCAGAATTTGTTACGGATAACGCACTTCACGAGGAAGATATTGAACTCCCGTTTCTGCGTGCAACGGTGAGGGAGGGGGCAAATCATTACAGCACAGACAAGAAGAAGAAGAAGAAGAAGAAGAAGAAGAAGAAGAAGAAGAAGAAGAAGAAGAAGAAGAAGAAGAAGAAGAAGAAGAAGAAGAAGAAGAAG
>NW_004798135.1:250803-253588 GCF_000002075.1 Aplysia californica | reverse complement strand
GTGTGTGTGTGTGTGTGTGTGTGTGTGTGTGTGTGTGTGTGTGCGTGTGTGTGTGTGAGAGTGTGTGTGTGCGGGTGAACCTGTATTGTATATTTGTGAGTTTGTGTGAGCGCTTATGTACAAGTTAGTGTGATCCTTTATATGTGAGAGAGAGAGAGAGAGAGAGTGCGTGTGTGTGTTTGTGTGTGTGTGTGAGAGAGAGGGAGAGAGAGAGAGAGAGAGAGAGAGAGAGAGAGAGAGAGAGAGAGAGAGAGAGAGGAAGAGAGAGAGAGAGGAAAAGAGAGAGGAGAAGAAAGAGCATAAAGAGATAAATTGGGGATGCATATCTGTATGAAAGGGTGCAATTGTTTTTGTAATGGCGTGGATAATTCCTTCTTTTGGTCATTATCACGGACATAAATCACAGGTGATCACTTTCTCATTGCAGGCTTAATGTCCACCCGAGGGTCAATAAACTTTCTAAAAAATGTTTCAGGGTTTGTTTCCCCTCAACACAAATGAACTGCTCCTTAGTTATTCGTCCGTCACAGTGCTGAAAACTTTGAATATTCTTATCAGAGATGCCGATGACACAAGACAATCACTTAGTGTGAATAATATAAAATTGATATGACCTGAAAAATTACAATTGTTAGGTTCCAGTAAGCAAAGGTCTGTGCTATGCACCTTCATATTTGATCACTCAGCGAGCTATAACCACGTGATATTGATGAGACTATGATATTTCTTCCTTAGCACTCCCGTAATGATAATTAACACAGTAGTACAAATAAACGGGGATTGCTTGAGTGAAGAGGGATGAAATATTTTGTTCGTAGAATAGGTAGGTCAGTCAATATGTGAGGCAGCGTGGTGGAATCAAGCTCTCGTCAAAATAATCAAAGTGAAAAAACTTGCATTGTTCCCCAAGTTTGTGAATTTTTATCAAACTTTTGTTTTTTGGCTCAATACCTTCCATGCCCATTAAAGAACTCATTTCTGTATGGATTTTTCTTTAAAATGTTGATTTAAGGCACAAAAAATGTAAATTTTCAGTTACCGCGGACTTTAAAGCTAAGAAAATAAGTATTCTTTGGCGGCCATTTTCTCACTAATTTTACCTCTGAAAACAGGTGACCCCCACCTCCTTCTTTCGCAAATATCTCGACTTGTATTCAAGATGAATGAATATTTTTTTTATCCAAATAATAAAGACAAGTGAATAATCTTTAACATTATACCAATAACTCTACATGCCCAAAAATTGACGAGAGCCTGGTTCCACCATGCTGCCTCACATATGATTTTTATTATTTTCAGAGAGTATTGTACCATATAGCGAGGTAATTTTCTTTTTTTAAAGAAAAAAAAAAGAATTATCTGGATAATGTTGTCACTTCAACATACCCACTGTCTGGGATTACTGTCTTTAGTTTTAACCTAAGAGCAACCTTGAATGGGGAGTGGGGAGGTGATTGTCGGCTGGTCTTAGAAGACAGACCCACTAACTCTCCAACAGTGCCGCTACGACAGTATTTAGTGTGCTCATCACTCTAGCGTGTCATTGGATAATTAACACATTACTATGAAACATTACTCAAAGAAAAGCGCTGGGTTGTAACGACCACAAATGGCGACAGAGAAACTATCTGAAGAGAGCGAGTAGTTTTTTGTTTTTGTAAAGTGTTTTACGGCGCTCGCAACTGCATAGGTCATATGAGCGCGCAGGACACACCTGATATTTTCAGTTGGTAGGCACTTTGAATTTTGCCCGGGTGGCGGGCGAAGCCTACTCTTATCGATTTTAGGCCATCAAGGGATCTTTAACGTGCGCAACTTGCACACAGGCCCTCCGAGATTTTTCGCCCTTGTCCGAAAAGGCTAGGTGTAGATCTTTCATACCAGAAGATCAGGGGTGTGGCAGAAAGACAACAGTTAGGAGGAGCCAAGGAGTAGCAGTAGAAAGGCTGCAGAAAGAGTCAGGAGCCCAGAGGAGGGGGCAAAGGAGGTGAGGGGGTGAGGGCAGAAAGTGGAAATAAAGTAGACAACAGAACATTGCTAGAGAGCAGGAAAGGAGGTGAAAGGAGACAATTTTAGAGAAGAAAATGTTTTGGTCGCTACCTGGATTCGAACCCGGGACCTTTGAATGAGAGGCCAACACCTTAACCTCTAGGCCACGAGAGCCCCGCGAGTAGTTTAATAGCATGTATTAGGAATGTAGAAAGTATGCTGGAACCTGTGATCACATTATGAATACCAAATGGCACACGATTAGGACATATCACTCTAACCCAGAGCCCCCCCCCCCCCCAAAGGACATGAAAAGGCATTTGTTCACTTTTTTACTACTTAGATACCCGAAAGTGAGCATTTATGTGTAGAGAGTGCGAAAATGTATGAAGAGGATGACGATACATTGTTTGACTTTCATCTGGTAGGTAGACCTGTGGTGAGATATCACTAGGATTGGTTTTGTTCTGAGAAACAGATGGGTCATCTTAGGTTAGCGCCATTAGTGTGAACAGTAATATTGAAACAAAACCAAATATGTGCACCACTACACATCGCCTTTTCAACATGTATTGCGTTTATAATCTATTGCAGTTTTTACTTTTTAAGAAAACAAACTAGCTAGCATTTTAAAAAACCCTCAATTCCTGATATTACAATCCGTGGATTTTTTTTTGATTTTTTTTTTTGGGGGGGAGGCGGTAGTTATATTATGTTAAATTGAAAAGCTTAGCATAAAAGAGGGCTCTAAAAAAAGTAAGAGTAAATATGTACAAAAAGAGCCCCCCCCCCTCCT
>NW_004798135.1:241334-250703 GCF_000002075.1 Aplysia californica | reverse complement strand
CCCTCCTCCCCCGCACCCCACCCCCAATTTCCTCACTCCTACGCAAGTACGTTTGTGACACACAGAGGGCACTCCATCTGAGAGAGAGTTGAGCTTCTTTTTCTCGGAGCACCAGGAAAGCAGCACCCCGTTTTTCTTCTTGTGTAAATGGGGGTCTTGCAGTTTTACTTTTCACGCACCAAATTAAAACTGATCTTACTTTTTCCAGGTTCAACAAAATGTCCCTACCGAGGATAAATCGGGGCAACAGATCTCGGCCGTGGACAGTGAGTGAGGCGAATATCAGCGCCAGAGCAGCGGCTATGACCTTGGGAAGAAAGCCAGGTCTATCATCCCGTACCCGCTACATAGGGACCGCCAAGAGCTCTGTGCTCGCTCGCTCCCAGCCTCGGCTCCCAGTGTCCTCCGCCACCTCGTCGACCGACGTGCTTCCCCCGAAGAGCATCCTCAACACACGCCGCCACGGACACCAGAAGAATAACAAGGAGGGGATGGACAACGACAACGATAACGACAACGACGAGGACAAGCCCTTGCTGGAGATCCGCCCCTTCGTTTCCATGAGCAATTTCGACGACCAAAGAGATAAGCTTAAAGGAAAAGACGGCTGTCTCAACTCGAGAGTCAAGCAGTGTGTCCGGTTTGTGAGGTACAGGGAGCGGTTAGACAAACAGGACGATGACCGACCCATGAAGTACGAGTCTGGAAGGTACAGACCTTTCTCCAATACTAACATCCGGGAACACGACGTCCCAAACCCTCCACCAACCCCAGAGGCGAAGCTTCAGAAATCCGTGGAAACCTACAGGAAGTACATAGAGAACATTGCTATTCAAACAAAAATGTCGTCACCGAAACCTTTCACCTTCAGGGGGGTCAGCTCGGTAAACACTCGCCAACATTCGTCATTAACGGCATCCACTTCGGGGGTGGACACAGATTCTATGGTGGTTCAGTCTGTCATGGATTCCAACCTCCCAGACACATCTGGGGCACCGTCAAGAACGTCCATGACGTCACCGCGTCCACAAAACTCGGCCATCTACACGAAGGACGTCAGCCAGGTGAGTCGCGCGCTGGACATCAAACGTCTGTCGCCCAAAAAGAGCATTAACCGGGTGGTGGCGGGCACGAGGGGCGTGCAGCAGAGAGACAGCCCCGCCCGCTGTGCTTCAGACAGCAGTGATGAGGGTGTGGACGTTGGGGAGACCACGCCCACTAATGCCACAAACGCCATTGTCGTTCCCATGATGCCTCCTAAGTCGGAGTGCGCGTCCGAGTACTCCATGAACAAAGAAGACTGAAACTGAGCCTAAAAAACACCTGGACATAGATGGCTGGTGCCTCTATAAATAAATTATTGATGGTCAGGTTAAGACTGAGACTGAGCCTAAAACAACACCTGAACCTAGCAGGCTGTTGCCTCTATAAATAAGTTATTTATGGTTTGGTCAGGAGTAAGACTGAACACCAGACCAGAGAGTCCATGGGAACAGAGAAAAAACTGCGAAAGGAGCAAGCTCTGCACATATTATGTCACGATTTGTTAAACACTTAACCCGGCGTAGAAACACAGGCTTCTTTGAAATAGTAAATCCCAAGCACCTGTCTTGTGGCAGTTTTGATTTACTTTATGGACACTCGATGCATACTGTGCTTTATTTTATCACTATAACGTTGTCCACAGAGAGTAATATCTAGCATTATGAGTACAGATCTTATTTTTATATATTTACTTTACTCTCCATCAATGTGGCGGCTCATAATGGACACCGTCATGCACTCATGTCTGTTTTTGTACAACCTGCTCCTAGTCTTAATAAGTATCTAATTTTGAGAGCTGGGAAGCTCTGCCCCTTAGATACCCTGATACAATAATATTATTTGTAATATTGTACAACTCCTGGTTTCATGATCTGGGACGTTTGTCTTTCATATAAAGACGCCATAGTTCTCATTCCATTCTCGCGTGCCTTAGATTAATTTATTGAACAAGTATTATTTCTCTGAAGCCTTTTCTTTTTGGAAATGAGTAAATGTGCAAACGTTCTTGTTGTTTATTTATTTGTTCATTTATTCATTTACTCATTGTTTAATGTATGTTTTTTATTTTTTTAAATTTCTTCATTCATTTATGCATTTATTTCTTCATTTATTTTTTTCTTTTATTTATTGAGGGAGCTAAAGAGGGTGGAATTTGTTACAGTTTTTAATCTCCGTTTTTTTTTCTGGTTCGTAAAACGGGGGAGGGGAGGGTATAAAAGTTTTAAATGTTAAACTGGCAATGCAAAGAAATTGATATGGTACCCTCTGCAAGGTGCCAAACAAGCAATACTGTCCGTTCGGATTAGAGTTGTAGCTCGGAGATGTTATGTCTTGAACGAAAAAAATGAATCAAATCATAAGGGGATGGAAAATGATCAACGATTATGAACTTTAATGTCATGTTTATGTCTACACAGATGAGAAAGTTTACTCTTGTTACTCTTGAATTTCTACATGCGTTATAGGATGCTTTTGTTGTCTTTGTACCTGTAAGTTCTTCTTCCGAGGCGTGTGTTTGATGATTTAATGGACGCTTGTGCTGTTTTTTTGTTATATCTCTTTTAACTTTTGTAAAGAGCAAAGTTGTTGTTGTCTTTCCCTTAAAACAATGCACTTAAAAATACTTGCGTTTGCACGATAAGTCTTAGGTCCCTTGGATAATTACACTGGAAAACCCGCTTTGTGTATTTAATCATCAACGAGCAAATGGAAGCACATTGATTTACATAGTCTAAGACATTTTTATTCTGTTGAAGACTTTTCGCTATACATGTCTCTTTTTTAAATAAATGCAATACATTTCGACCGCATTCTCTTTCTCTCATGAATCCAGCTCCCTCCCAAAGGGACATGAAATATACGTGTCCTTTCCTTACTTCTTATTCTTCTCATATTTTACAAGTTTATTTTAAAAGATGGCCCTTTTTCTTTCTTTTAAAATTTATAGTTTGGTTGTTTGTTCTGTTTTTAGTATTAGTGTTCTAAACCCCCATCGACGCTTTTTTAGAACATGTAGGTGACTGACCTTGACCTCTGCCCGCCAGGGCCAACCCGGGACGAGAGGGATGCCATATACAAGCAGAAGAACGCAAATTCCTGATTAAAATTATATCTGCACAGGAATCGAACTCTGACCTCACACATGTGACGGTGAATCGTCTAACGACACCCTCACTGACGCCAGTGACTTAAATTGTTTGGTAAAAAACGTATCTTTTGAAAGTCAAAGTTAGTTGTTTTTATTTACCAGTTTTTAAACTCTTTTTTATTCCCGCCGGGAAGCCACAATTATGTACTGCAAAGGCTTATATTTATTACATTCCTTATATTAAAACTAGATAGGTTTATCTAAGCATAATGTGCGTATGAGATCGAATCTAAAAAGTCAAAGGTCACGAACTACATGTTACGAAAGACGTGTCATGCTTCAAGTGCTGCGAAAGCTCTCGGGATATCGCCAAGTGGGCTGAGATCTTCGATCTGTCGTTTCTCAATTGTTGCAGTCCTCATAAGAGTTTGCATACGCTGATTAGAGCTAACACCTCTGATGCTCGTGATAACACTCTCTGATAACAGGCAGTGTTGGGAAGTTTCTGAATCTTTCACGATGAGAGTGTGTTTGGATTTATAGTCACAGAAAGTTTGTTTCACAACTTACATTATTAGTTAAAAACAGCATCAAGACATAATTATTATAATATAAGACAAAGTCATGTCGTCATATGCAGAACTATTCGGGACATAAAATCAGCTCTGGAACACCCTCCTCACCCCCACCCAGCCCCACCCCCAATTTCCTTTTTTTGCAACATGGTTTCCAATTTTTTTTAAAACCCATGCTAAAGTAAGTGACGATAGAACTCGGTCAATACGACATTTGTGAGGCAGCGTGGTGGAATCAGGCTCTCGTCGAAATAATCAAAGTGAAGAAACTTGCATTTTTCCACACGTTTGTGAATTTTTATAAAACTTTTGTCTTTGGTCTCAACACCTTTCATGCCCAGTAAAAAAAAAAACTCATTTTAGTGTGGATTTTTCTGAAAAACGTTGATTAAAGGCACAAAAGATGTCAATTTTCAGTTACCACGGACACTTAAGCTAAGGAAATAACTGATCTTTGGAGGCCATTTTCTCACTAATTTTACCTCTGAAAACAGGTGACCCCTACCTCCTTCAAACTCAAATATCTCGACTTGCATTTAAGCTAAATGGATATTTTTTTCATCCAAATAAAGACCAGCGAGCAAGCTTTAAGGTGATACCAATAAATCTATGTGCCCAAAAATTGACGAGAGCCTGATTTCACCACGCTGCCTCACATTTCTTTGTTTTCCTCCCTGCCCACACGACGCAAATAGGCGCTGTACATAAAGGTGGCTGCCCGTAATGGCCCGTGAACAGAGAAATAATCAATGCAATACACAAGGAGGAAACATAATATTGTAGGAAGCAAAGATTGCCCCGAATGAAACACTAGATCATTAGAGCTACAACAGCTCAGCCGTCATAAACGAACGATAGAACTTGGGCTATTGTGTGAATTGTTTTTAAGTTTGTTTAATGTTTTGGTGGGGTTTTTCCTGTGGGATTTTTAAATTTCTTATTCATTAAATTCATTTTGTTTTTCTTCTTTTTTTTCTTTACTCTCTTCAAAAATTGATCAAAATGATATCGAAATTGATTTCAGCATGAGATCACATCATTTAAGAATGCATTTCAAGAAAATACCAATCAATTTCAAGAAGTGAAGGCATTGATCAAATTTTTGCGTGACTTTATCGACTTATTTTCGTAGGGAAAGTTCGTTTCACGAACTAAAAATAAAAGAGTATCGAGTTGAAAGAAAAGCTGAAATGTAAATTTCAAGCATGCTCGACGCTATTTCTGTATAATGCATTGCATCGAAAATATGTGAGGCAGCGTGGTGGAATCATGCTCTCGTCAAAATGATCAAAGTGAAGAAACTTGCATTTTTCTGCAGGTTTGTGAATTTTTTTCAAATTTTTGTTTTTTGACTCAACACCTTTCATGTCCATTAAAAAACTCATTTTTGTATGAATTTTTTTGAAAAACGTTGATTAAAGGCACAAAATTGTACATTTTCAGTTACCACGGACTCTAAAGCTAAGGAAATAATTGATCTTTGGCGGACATTTTCTCATTAATCTTATCTCTGAAAACAGGTGACCCCCACCCCCTTCATTCGCAAATATCTCGACTTGTATTCAAGATAAATGGATCTTTTTTTCACCCAAATAAAGACAATGAACAAACATTAAGATGATACAAATAACTCTACATGCCCAAAAATTGACGAGAGCCTGATTCAACCACGCTGCCTCACATATGCAGGTTGAGCATAGCCTTATAACTGCACCGTGATCAAATAGGGTTATATTAAAGGTAGGTGGCTCTCACAAAAGTTGCTCAATTTGGCGCCGATTCCTGTTTTCTAAGCTATATATAGCTACTACCCACGGCATGTAAGTCTACATTCGTACGAAACAAATCAGGGGGCTCTCGTGGCCTAGAGGTTAAGGTGTTGGCCTCTCATTCAAAGGTCCCGGGTTCGAATTTGGGTAGCGACCGAAACATTTCTTCTCTAAAATTGTCTCCTTTCATCTTCTTTCCTGCTCTCTAGCAATGTTCTGTTGTCTGCTTTCATTTCCACTTTCTGCCCCCACCCCCTCACCTCCTTTGCTCCCTCCTCTGGGCTGCTGACTCTTTCTGTAGCCTTTCTACTGCTACTCCTTGGCTCCTTCTTACTGCTGTCTTTCTGCTACACCCCTGATCTTCTGGTAAGAAAGATCTATACCTAGCCTTCTCGGACAAGGGCGAAAAATCTCGGAGGGCCCGTGTGCAAGTTGCACACGTTAAAGATCCCTTGATGGTCTAAAATCGATAAGAGTAGGCTTCGGCCGCCACCTGGGCAAAATTCAAAATTTCCTACCAACTCAAAATATTAAGTGTGTCCCGCGCGCTCATATGACCTTATGCAGTTGCGAGCGCCGTAAAACACTTTACAAAAACAGAAACAAAAACAAACAAATCAGCTATCCGAACAGTATAAAGCAGAGACCTCTCGAGCTGATCAAATCAGTGTTTCGCTGAGAGACAGTGAGTTGTAGTGTAAGAAAACACGAACATTTGCTTTAGTCTCTTTTTCTTTCAGAAACTGTAATCATTTATGCTATGTCATTTATGAATAATGTGGTTTTAAAAAAAGAAACACTATTTGGCACCAAGATAACTACCGATGAACAGAACTAAAACGATCTCTTTAAAAAGTAGTGTAATCAACATTCCGTTTTCTTGAACTATTCCGTTAAGCGTACAAAATGTACTTTCATTTTGGGTGGTTAGCGGATGCTCTAGTGTTGTCAGCTCCTTCTTTCCTCTCTAACATCTATCGTCCTAATCTATTTTTAATGTGTGTTTGTTGCTCTCTAGTAACACCTCTAATCCTTGTCACTTATATGATCTTATTGTATTGCAAGTGCCGTAAACTCTTACCACAACTAAACGAACCTTCGTGGAAAAAGTTGACTTAGTAACTATTACGCAGTCAGGCAGTACATTCTATTAAAGAGTTGCCTCTTTTTGCTTCCAGTCAGAGAAAGGTACAGCGGCCTTCGTGTAACGATCTTATAAAATGATGATATTGATGATGATGATGATGATTGTGATGATGATGATGATGATGATGATGATGATGATGATGATGATGATGATGATGATATTTACATAGTCTCCTTTTCAAAACAATCACTCACTTAATTCTTTGACACATGTTAGATTTACCCTCGTTCTTGCACTTACATTCTGCTCATTAAAATATGGTGCATAATTAATAAGCTGGCTTTGAAAAAAGGCTTGGAGACATTTCTGACTGAATCTGCAAACTGGAAACACTGTCTTAAAGACATAGAATAAAATATTGAAACATTAAATGTCGTACAATAAAAAGCTATAAGAAAATATGATCTCACGGGGAAGAACATTAACAGACAAATTTATTGTTATCCAGAAAAAAGACAGAATCGAAAGCTGAAAAAGTGACTTCAAGAGCTGTTTTATGAGATATGATTTCAAGTAATAGCAAATGCAAACATTATACAAGCTACAGCATGAAATCTGTCTATATGAAACAGCTCATACAGAATGAAAGACAGCGATAAATAAAAAAGAAATTAATGAGAACAGCAGAAAAGAATACGGCACTTTGAAGTGAACACAAAAACCGACACACCAAAATTACGTAAACATAATGAATTATTGACTGTTGTTTCGTAAAAAGGGTTCTTACTACTCCGGTACACGAGAGTTATTCTGTACCTTTACTTTAATTATACCTTTAATACAAGCAAAGTTATGGCAACACATAAAAAAACAAAAACATTGATATGTCAAGAGTTTTCTTCTGGAATGGGTATCTACTGCATTTCTACGACTGTTTTTTCTATATCTACACTCTAAATGATTATGCTTTTTCACTTCTTTGTCAGATAAGCCAAATAATCTTAATTAATTTTATTGATCAAAAGTCAAAAATACAAAGAAACTGGCACATTGTATTTTCGGGGACTCTCACATTCCAAAAAAAATATAGTCTCAAAAGAAAACAAAAGCTAATATGGCATCAACGTTTCCTCATGCCAAAATCAATGTCAAGTCCCATGTCAAGGCCGTCTCCAGCCAAGGCCATCATGCCAAGGCCAAGGTTGTTCATATTCATATTTGAACCCCTTTGGGACGCGATGAATCCAGTGGGCGGCTGAGCGATAGTCATGCCAGAATACGGGTTTCCACTGGCCGCTGATATCGGCACTGGAGGTCTTTGGAGTCCGCCAAACGCAGGCCTTCCACCACCGAGCCCAGAGGACATCAGCATCCATGGAAGAGCGCCTTCCCCTCCGTCCAGCATATCTCCAAAACCTTCCCCCAAATCCCCAAAACCTCCCATATCCCCAAACCCCTCGCCCATATCTCCGAAACCTTCGCCCATATCCCCAAACCCTTCGCCCATATCACCGAAACCTTCGCCCATATCACCGAAACCCTCACCCATATCCCCGAAACCCTCTCCAATGTCACCTAAACCCTCTCCCATTTCGCCCAAACCCTCTCCCATTTCGCCCAAACCCTCTCCCATTTCTCCCAAACCTTCACCCATCTCACCCAAACCTTCACCCATATCCTCAACCATATCCCCACCATCTCCATCAAGTTCCAAACTGTCGTCATTATCATCACCCATATCATCCCCAACATCCTCTATATCTTCCAAAACATCTTCTAAATCATCCCCAACGTCGTCGTCTACTTCCTCGGAAGAATCATCATTATCATTATCAATATCATCGCCTATTTCGTCCATCACATCTTCCATAGCATCCTTCACGTCATCAACAACATCTTCCACAGCATCAGCCACGTCAGGAACATCGGGTGCATCACCGACCACGTCGCTCAAATTCTCCACCACGTCACCGGCGGCGTCTGCAACATTGTCCGCCACGTCAGCCACGCCATCGCCTAGGGCCACGTCTGAGATTGCATCAGCCACGTCACCGCCCACGTCAGCCACCACGTCCACGGCATCCCCGGCCACGTCGGCCACAGCGTCGCCCACACTGCTCACAGCGTCCAGCACACCGTCTGCCATGTCTGACACCACGTCTTGGACAGGGTCGCTCTGTTTTAGATGATGAAAGGGGGAATAAAGGAATAACTATATTATGTGTCATGACGCAGTGGAATCAGGCGTTCGTCAATTTTTGGGCAAGTGGAGTTATTGGTATCACCTGAAAGCTTATTCCTTTGCCTTGATTTCAATTTTTTTAACTCATGTAATTAGAATAGAAGTTGAGATATTTGCAATTGAAAAAGGTGGGGTGGCCTGATTCAGTGGTAAGATTAGCAGAAAAATGGGTGCCAAAATTTGGTAACTTCAATAGTCTGAGAGTTAATGAAAAGTGAACATTTATTTTGTGCCTTTAACCAATGTTGTTTTTTTAAGTGAACATGGTAGTGTGTTTTAATAATATGGACATAAAAGGTGTTGAGCCAAAAAGAAATGATTAAAAATGCCAAACTGGCGTAAAAATGCATGTTTCTTTGATTTCATCAGTTTGGCGAGCGCCTAATTTCACCACGATGCCTCGCGTATTGTCTTTGGGTGATTTATTATCTCGACCGCTGCTGCTATATACGACATATATGATGAACCAGCTTACGATTAACGCAATACATAATGTGCATGTGAAATACTTGTATCAGTTAACAAGTTTAAACTCTTCGCCATTCCTTACCCCCCCCCCCCCT
>NW_004798135.1:235693-237023 GCF_000002075.1 Aplysia californica | reverse complement strand
GGGGGGGGGGGTGTCTAATTAATATTTTCTCACATGTTAAGACCAGAAACTACATTGGACAATGTAAGTAATCTAGGAGCATGCTTGTCTTGTGACTGAGATGGCTCTACTTCATTCTGGCTTACACTCATTTGTACACTTAGATAATCCCTCAGCGCGATGTTCACGTGAGTTCTCTCATTTTCCTTTGCTCTTTTCCCACGTCTCCATCCCAATCTAGGACAGCAGTGTTGCTTGTAACCTCAGGGAGCGACTCACGAATAGCACTAAGTGCCCGCCGATGGTGACATTGTCTTGACTCATACTTGAATTGAAATATTAATTACGATAGATCGGACACAGTAACCCCCCCCCCCCCCCCTCTCCCTTTTTCCGAATTCAATAGTTTTGCTGCGCTCTCGACCGCATAGGCTATTCTGTACAGTCATTTGAGCGCATGGAAAACAAGCTGATTGTCTTCGTGTCAGTTCACAGCACAGTTTGGTTTTACATTGTAAGTTGAATATGTTGAAGTATCTATTATAATACCGGTTTTTAAAAAGATTGAACTTAAAAAAGCAGCAATTTACATTTTAAATGACATAAACCCTTTATAAAATCGATAATTCTATTGGGATAGACGACGGGAAAACAGTGAAGAGGATAACGCCCCGTGCAACACTAAAAGGATATAATTATTTATTTAGAAGCAGGACATTTTACTACATTATAGCCTCCATCTCTGAGCCAAAATGGGAAAATCCTTGTCAAGTGTCTTTCTCATGTATACGACGTTGAACCGATCTGAGCCTCGAACCTCCAAACCCAAAATTACGAGTCCAGTATCCTAACCACTAGACTGTCGAGCAAACACTGGAAAGTACATGCACAAGGAGATTAAAGGCAACTGGCAATACAATGGTCGAGGTGGACCCCAGAAACAAACTTCACGATCAACCGCCAATACTTTGACATGTGCTGATCGACTAGTGGGGGAGAAAGGGATTTGGAATATAAATAAAATCCAATAGCCCAATGCATTTATAAACACGCAACTGGTAATATTGCTTGTGCTCATTTTGTGTTTGATCTTATTTTCATGAGTAGACTTTCTTTGTTGTTGAAATCCCAGTCTAAAATATAGAACGGGGACAAACGTATTCCTTCAGAAAAATAATAATGTCTCTTTAATGATGCTAGAATTTAAGTTTTGGCTATTGTCCGGGTGGGGGGGGGTTATTACTTTTTTGTAGTTTTTGTTGTTGTTGTTATTGTTTTGTTTTATTTTGTCTGTTTTTTGGTGTTGGTTTTGTTGTTGTTGTTGTTGTTGGTGGTTTTTTGTTGTGTTTTT
>NW_004798135.1:230361-235348 GCF_000002075.1 Aplysia californica | reverse complement strand
GGGGGGGGGAGTTGGGGGGGTATTATTTGTTGGTTTATTTTTTAATTATTTTTTGGGGGAGGGTGAAGGGGGTAGGTGGAACACTCTTTCTGTCTGATTTTGTTCTGGTTGTTCCTGCATGCATGTATGGAAAAAAGAGAGTCTTTGTTCTGACCGTTTCGTCCCACATCAAACAGGGATATTTCTGCTTAGTTTAGTCACCATGGGACATATGTCGGACCACACGACTGACCAGTGCGGCGTAGCAGGACTTGACCGAGATTAATGATGGACAGGTCACGAAGGTACCTCACGGAGCGGCAGCTAATATATAATTCATTAGTGACATAACAAGCTTACTGACCATCAGCTACAGCACGGGGATCATGACGGGGAGATCAGCACAGACGGTGTCGGAAGAGAGGGATGGTGTTCCCTTTCCTGTACTGACATTGTCAAGATCACGTGTGGCGTGTGTTGTACCACTACCAATACACAGACGTCTGTCTCGCTGAAGCTGATCTTATATGGCCTTTACGTCTATTTTTAGAGGGGGGGGGTAATCTTTTCAAATTTAGGTGTTTTTGCACCCGCATTGAATATTTTGGAGGCGGGCTTCCTACTTTGCCTGTTAGGTTCAACCTTGGCTTTGAGGGATACGGTATCCCAAATGAAAGACCGAGAAAGTCGATCAAAATTTGTCCAGCTCGCGAATTTAACTACAACAGGAACTCCGGGTTTTACGTCTTGGTCTTGAAGCTGAATGCATGACACATCTTTGCCTGTGTGATAGATGTAGAGGAAGTAGATTGCCCAAATTCTTCTTCACCCCTTTCAAATCTTGACCTTCTTGACTATGCTCCAAAGGAGACACATGGTCAGAATATTTGGAATCAAGGAAGGTGTCAGAAGTACCTTACTATTCTTTTAGTGTAATAGGGATATATTCATTGTTGGGATTTTTTTTATTGCCCCAGTGGCGACCCAATGTCCGATCTACTCGTCATTTTCAACTACCATGTGTTATTTTTAATACGCGTATCGTGCACGCTGGACCTCCTAGATTTAACATCCTTATCCTCAAGGCCCAGGTGTTCAGTCTTACCTGCCTTGGGACCAGGGATGTGGAAGAAGTAGATAATTGATTGATTGAGTGAATGGGCGAGATATTGAACTTATAATAAGTGCTCTCGCAAATTTCATCTTTTATCAGATAAAAATACAGGAGATATTTTAAGAAAGTAGCCAAAACATATATTGATAAAGGTTTGCAAAATTAATTATTCGGTTCGTCAATGATACAGCACTGGTTCAACGCCTGTATTAAAACTATGAAGTTATAATTTGAAAGGGGGATGGGACAACGAATCCAACACAGCTCTCAAATTAGATAAAGTTTAGTGGATATAGAACCTTTAATACGCCATAATCTGCCAACGTTCTAAAACGTTCTTTTGGGGATTCAAACCAGGATCATCGTCTAGTTTTCCTCCAGTTGAGCTGTCAGTTGGCCCTATGCTTGTTTGAATGCCCAGTTTGTTACTGCTTTACTGCTTTTTGCTTGTTCATCTGTTTGTAGTTGTTTTTGGTTGTTTGTTTTTTATTACTATTATTTGTCATATAAAAATGTCAGGTAGGAAAATTGATTATATCAACCAAAAATGTTGATGGATTGTTATGGCGCCTTATTTTCTCGTTTCACCTATAAAACTATGAGGTTGGGCAAAACTGCTGAGAATACAGAATGATATGCGGAACAGTTTCCAGACTAATTAATTTCGTAGCAATAAATCACAAACTGTTTTATTGATTTATGACCTGGTTCATAAAGTGTTTTGATAGCTCCGGGTCTTCTTTAGTCCAGGGTTTGAGAATGATTAAACCATTCAATCAACATTAACGTTGTTGGCGAAATATTTTAGAGAACGGCAATAAAGGTGTTAAATCAAATTGCTGTACAACATCAGAGGCAGTTTATTTCGCGTTTCTTTCTAAAGAGCGTAGAGCTCTTCCAGGATTGGACAGGTCATATATGAATACGAGCAACAGACTGTGGTTTGTTTTTGTTTATGGTCTGGTTGAATTATTTCTTTATCTCTTTGTGGAACGGAAGGCAAAAGAACAATGCAGAACAAGTAAGTTGAAAGAGGCCAACTCATTCTGGAAAAGTTGTAACATGAAAAAAATCCCATCCTACAAGCTCTGTCTACTGTTAGTTAAGACGGTGAATTTGTTACAGCTCTCAGTCCGATTACAGGAGAAAGGAGGAGAAAGAAGAGAAATCGGAGTATTGAAAAGATAGGAAAAACACAGATAGATATAAATAGATTGATATATTTAAAAGAAAGAAAGGAAGAAAGGAAAAAAAGAAAAAAGAAAAAAAAGAGAAAGAAAGAAAGAGAAAGAAAGAATGAAAGAAAGAAAGAAAGGAAACGTAGAAAGAAAGAAAGGAATAAAGAAAGAAAAAGAAAAGAAAGAAAAAGAAATAAAAGAAAAAAAATGAAAGAAAAAAAGAAAGAAAGAAAGAAAATCATAACAATAATTATGGTACTCTAAGGAATGGGGTTGAGGGATTAGAAGAAGACACGTTTTCACTTTGGTATCACTTCGTCTTGTTTTGAGCCGGATGTAAATTTACCTAACTACTAGAATATATTATAACCTTCATCCACAAACACCACCAGTCTAGTCTGGCCGACGTAAACATCTAGACAGTCTGACAGACTTAGTCTTGTATAATAAATTATAATGTATCGCGTGGGTGGAATTTAAAACACGGATGGAATTTTAAACGCCCTGAACGATGCGAGCTTATCATATAAATTAAATTCTAAGATTCCTTATTGCATTTAGATAAATGAGTGTATATTATGATTGTGTCTGTGTGTGTGTGTGTGTGTGTGTGTGTGTGTGTGTGTGTGTGTGTGTGTGTGTGTGTGTGTGTGCGTGTGAGCGTGTGAGTGTGTGTAGAACGACGGAAACAAGGGGACAAGAATCTCCGAAATGTGCTCAAACAGCTATCTTTCGTCTAGAGTACGTTTCTGTGAAATAAGGGGACCCATGAGTAGATCATTATAAATAGACCTACTAACAGCCTCACAAGCTGTGTACTGAAAGACAATATGCGACTTGGATGGGGTTGGACACAACTCTGTAAACATTTTGCGCAAACATTTGTGAGGCAGCGTGGTGGAATTAGGCTCTCGTGAAAATAATCAAAGTGAAGAAACTTGCATTTTTCTGCAGGTTTTGGAATTTTTATCAAATTTTTGTTTTTTTGGGAGGGTCAAAACTTTGATGCCCATTGAAGAGGGTTGATTTAAGGCACAAGATATGTAGATTTTCAGTTACCACGGACTCTTAAGCTAAGGAAATAACTAATCTTTGGCGGCCATTTTCTCACTAATTTTACCTTTGAAAACAGGTGACCCCCACCTCCTTCGATCGCAAATATCCCGACTTACATTCAAGATAAATGGATATTTTTTCATCCAAATAAAGAAAAGGGAACAAGCTTCAAGATGATACCAGTAACTCTATATGCCCAAAAACTGATGAGAGCCTGATTCCACCACGCTGCCTCACATTTATTATGTTAAATATTTTAAAAATAAAGATAGTATACTATTGAAAGTAAGAAGAAATCAGAGAACTCGAAACCAAGTCTTGTTTCTTGACATTCCTAAAAAAAATGATTACATTTAAGAATGGAAGGGTTGTTTTTTTATGGCAAACTTGTTTTTAAGAAGCTTTGTAGTGGAGAGTGAACCATCTTGTAGAACCCTATCTTAACTCTTTTAAGTTCTAAACCTATACCCTGCTTTTTGTCACAACAAGTTTCTTTGGTATATACCGTTTTATCAACTTCAGCATTAAAAGTAAAAAACGTTTCAAACTACAGCAATGAGTTACCCACCAAAATATTGAGAAAAAGAAGAAAGATTTGTTATAATATCAGAACACACTGTAATACAGACATACAAATATTTCTGGTAAATGAGGAACACACGAAAAAAAATAATGTACTTGTACATGTAACTACTATAGTGCGGTCAAAAATTCGTGGCGAAACTTATCTTCAAATATCTCTTAAAGGGGTGAATCAACGTCTCTCATACTTTTCACAGCAGTCTGTATCAATTTGTCTTAACTTAATCATACTTTTTCACAACAATTGAGGCTAGATTAAAAATTCTTCATAAATTTGTATAAATAACTATAAATCTCCGTCACGCAAAAAATGGGATTGTTCACAGCACTTTCTGCTTCTTGCACACATAATTATGGCCTACGTCACAACTTGCCAATGACACTTTTTAGTGGGGAAACTTTTACATAAAATTTATTTTATAGTTATAGTGAAAATATTTTTTGCACTAAAGGTTCTCAAATCATACGTCCAATAAGCATAAAGTCGCGATTAGAAAACAATGACAGGCTTACTTTTAAAAGCGATATTGCCCGAGCTGTAACTTTTTAAAAGCTGTAGAAACCATCGACTTTGATTTTTTATTGGTATTTATTTAGGAATTTTCTAGAATACAGTGTGCAGGCGTTTGAAAAAATATTCATCAGTTAAGACACATTGATATAAGGTATTGTGCAAACGTTTGAGAGTCTATGTTCTATGGTTAAGGAGATATTTGACAATAAGTTACACCACGAATTTTGACCCGCACTATAGTCAGTAGATTTGCCGATCTCAAGGAGTGAAGTAACACATCGTGTGTTGTTTGTGCAAAAGGGTTTTGTCCTTATTTGGTGATTATGCAGCTTGTAGACGTGGGATGGAGTCCCAGAAAGAAGGAATTAATAGAGAGTGCAGTCTCGGTGACGGGGAAAAGGGAGGGGGTCAGGCCTGGAATACATTGTGTCAAGGTACAAAGAACATTTGAGACATAATATGGAGATGTAAGGCAAGACCTGTGGGGGCTTGACAGATGGTGTGGGGGAAGACGAGGGATAGACGGGGGAGAGGAGGAGAGAGAGAGACGAGAGAGAGAGAAAC
>NW_004798135.1:227471-230261 GCF_000002075.1 Aplysia californica | reverse complement strand
AGATGGTGTGGGGGAAGACGAGGGATAGACGGGGGAGAGGAGAGAGAGAGAGAGAGAGAGAGAGAGAGAGAGAGAGAGAGAGAGAGAGAGAGAGAGAGAGCGAAAATGAGAGGGGGTGAAGATGGGCTGGGAGAAAGAGGCAGGGATAGCGAGAAATAGGAAATACGCACAGAGGGAGACATGAAGACAGACAGAGAGACAGAGGGACAGACAGACCACAGGAGTAAAACAAAGCTATATGCAAATAAGGTCGATGATATTCGGTGACATCACACGCACACCTGTAGTCCGTTCTCTCCTGTAGCCCCTGTGTTTGTCTATAAATATCCGGCCGATGACGTCAATAGAACATGACGCCCCAGCTATCTGCCTAAACGGCTTATGCAATGAAAGGCGATGAGGAAGTCTGAAAATAATAATTTATTGCGGACTTCTCCTGAACCCCCAACTAGGCTTCTAGACAGCAACTGTACGCAAAAACGCCAATAAAAAAAGGAAAGAAAGAAAAAATTCTGCACTTAAGACCGCTTATTGTGCGCGCTAAACAGAACGACGCACTAGACTGGAGGAAAATAAAGACGGTCATTTGGTCAAGATCAAAGTGGTAAAAGTAGTTTTTCGAAGATAATAATAATATGGGATGTTTCCTCTTACCAATGAAAGACTCCCAAGAATGTAACCAGGATGTAACTAAAACGATTTCCCAAACGTTCCTGTTTTTCCTGAGTTTCTTTTTCTATGCGAATTTATTTGGGTTTTTGTTTTGTTTTGGTTTTTTTGTTTTTATTTTTATTTCATTATTATTTTTATTTTTTGTATTTCGACTTGACTCCTTTTTCTGTCCATTCTGAGTGTGTTTTACTGAAAATGTTGACCAAAGGGACAAATATGTTAATTTGCAGTTTCCAAAGACACTGAAGCTTTGGAAATCAATTAACATTGGTGGCCATTTTCTCGCTCCCTTAACTCTGAAACTAGGCGACCCCCATCTCCTTCAATCTCAAACATTTCGACTTCTTTTAAAGACAGTTGCTATTTTTGTTTTCATTATGAGTAAGGCAAACAAACAAGATTATATTTATAACTCCATATGCCCCAAAAGATGACGAGCGCCTTATTTCACCGCGTCGAGACACAATTACTTCTTGTACTTTTATTATAACTTAACATTTCGGATAGTAAAACAATTATAACTTAACATTTCAGATAGTAAAAAAAGCAGAGTCAACAAAATAATGGACAGAGAAGTCCTTTATCCATTAAAGTTGATTAGCAAAAGTAAAAAATGTATTCTTTTCGTAAAATTTAACACCTTTGTCAGGGGGCTTTTGGTGGTTTCTTTTCTTTTAAAAGATTTTAAAACAACAAAAAAAGCAACAAAAAAGCAAACAGACAAATAAAATAAATCAAAAAGACCAAACGAGAAACAGCTTAAGCAGAATAAGCGATACAACTCGAGCCAAGCAATGACCATCTGACTTCTTCAACTTTTCTTCCTTTCCTTTCACAGTCATCATTTTTACACAACCCTCACAACACTGATGCCATTACTTCGCGACCACATCATCCCCTTCAAGCTGATCCCCAGTGACGTCATAAATGAATTCCATTGGTACTGGAGACACAAGGCGCCTGCCTCAGTCAATTTGGAAGACTTTCTGACAAAACGCGCCACAAGCCAAAAGTTTGTTTGAGAGACGAGAAGCACATCGCGGTATTGATGATCATTTAAGTGCTAGAAAAAAGTACGACAGACAGACAGAGAGAAAAAAAACAGGAAAAGGAAAGAAGTAAGACCTACCTGTGCCGCCCTCCGACCACAGCGACAAGAGTTTGGTTTGGTGCACGGAAAACGTAGAACACATGGACAGAAATAATGAGTGGGCGAAAGAAAAAGAGTAGGACCTATCAGTATCGCCATCTAACCCCAGCCCAGCACCAATAAATGTGAACGTTTAGAAACAGCTCAGAGCTAAATACACGTCGGAAAGAAAAGAAATCTTAAGTGAAATACGATATTTTAAGTAAAACCGTAAGTCACAACGCGTTGTTGCTTTTTATTTGATGTTATTTAATTATTATTTTCCAAGGGGAAAAAAACAGATTTCACCAAGATAAAAACCAAGATTGTGATTTAAATGGTAAATTTGTTTAAAATTTACAAAAAAACAACAGACTTATTATTTTGAATCAGTAAAGACTCAGCTTGTTCGTTAAGTTTTAGTAAGAGTTTTACGGCACTTGCAACACAATAAGGTCAATTAATTGCCGAAGAATAGATTATGTGTCACAAGAGAGTAACATACACAAACAAGAAGGAGGGGAAATAAGGACGACAGATGTTTGATAGGAAAGAAGGAGCAAACCACACCAGGGCACCCGCCAACCACCAACTCTCCTTGTTCTTTTAAATGGAAATTGTCTGAAGTGCAAATAATGAAGAAAGGCGATTTCGTTAGTGGAGCCTTCATTAAAGTTGAGCAATTTGCGAGTGGAACATTTTTATAACGTAACGTGTGATGGAAGAAGACTATGGGAGCTGGGGCTCTCATGAGCTGAATAATGTGTCAGAGAGTGCAATGTCCAAGGACAATTGGAGTCTGAAACATTACATCATAATAATGAAAACTCTTTTGTGCGCGCATGTGTGTGTATCTTTTGAAATTTGTTTGTGTGTATGTGCTTGAGTGTGTGCATCTGTCGAAAAATGTGGTGTGTGTGTGTGTGTGTGTGTGTGTGTGTGTGTGTGTGAGAGAGAGAGAGAGAGAGAGAGAGAGAGAGAAAGAGAGA
>NW_004798135.1:224870-227371 GCF_000002075.1 Aplysia californica | reverse complement strand
GGGGGGGAGATTTACGTTTGATAAGTGCACGTTCTCATTATGTAGTGCTATCTATTTTCAGGTGAAATATTCCACTAAATTGAAGACAACAGCCTGCATTTATGGGATACAAATACTAGTAAGTAAATACTCTTGGCTTGTCCAGTTGTTGTTTACTTTTCCTTTAAAGCGAGATATTTAAGACTTTGTGACAGCTTATATATCAAAAACATATCTATTGTCGCTTTCTTTTGTGTGTGTGTGTGATTTTTCTTAGGGCAGCGTTATGTGAAGGGTCACTTTGTGTGAACTACACGCTTGTTTCCCTCTACTGCCCATATGTTTATGCATTTGAAATATTTTATTAGTACTGTTTTAGAGCTTATTAAAGAGGTCAATTGGGTAATTAAAGGCTGATTGAGAGGTGTTCTCGTACTCTGTGATTTTCGAAATATCCAGTTATGACCGTGGCGCTCTGTTGTCTCAGTTAGTATCATGCTGCACTTTGAGTGGATGGCCCTGGTTCGAATCCAAGGCTAGGCGTTCTTGCACTATAAGGGTCGTGTTGTGGAGTTTTCGAGCTCACAACACATTTGCCTTAGTCCCATCGGAGATGGGCGTTAAATTCAAGGTCCTGCTTTCGAAATAACCTATGTGTTGACTGGAGAGTTAAAACCCATACACTTACATATATACATGTAGTTTATGACCAATGAGAATGTTCCCTGTAGACTCGGCAAGTCAGCGCGATATCAGAAAAGGATGACACGTACTCTATCGCAGAATTACAAAGTTCTATCTGACTTTTTAAAAATACTGTTTTGAGTTACTAATACAACGCGGTCAGAAACCGATTTGTGTCAGCCGGCTCTATCAAAAGCATAAGATTCTTCAAAGTAGTTATCAAGTTATTCATAGAATTGCATTCGAAAAAGCTTGACATGCTGTGAAACTCAATTTTTTTTTACGTCAAATGTCTCATAACTAAATACTGAGCTGATAGACCTTTGTAATGTTAAGGTAGCGAGTTATTTGCGCAATGACTGACACTGGTTTGACCTCTCCAGTTTACACCTGCAGTAAGTCCTGTCTCGATGCTTCTTTCTCTCTATGTTGTATGTTTTGTCAATCGCAGAATGCAAGTACGTAAGGAATTTTTTCGGTAACCATTCATCATCACCACCTTCCCAGTATTGTGATGGTTATTATCGCTATTAATAGATCGGAATGTGACCATTGTCAGGAAAACGAGACAAATCTAGCTCTGCTGTATGCTTCACGGGAAGCTGAGAATGTTTCGGAGTGTTCTATGGTCTGCTGGGGTAATACTATAGTGTAAAGCGCATAGAGCCTGCTGTTGAGCAGGGATATGCGCTATACAAATGCTATCTAGATCTATTATGTTTATTATTATTATGGTTTGCCGAAACAATGTTTGAATTGTTGTTATAATTTGGTGTTCTTATTCGCTGAAAGTCATTGCTAATCAATTATGTTTCATGTTTTTGTTTTAGTAAGCGTTTGCGACACTTGTAACACTATCAGGGCATATAAGCGCCAAACAAGTGGCGCAGGAGAGTAACAAACACAAAATGGAGGGGAGCCGAAGAGGACAATAGTTTTGATTGGAGAGAACGAGCAAACCATACCAGAGCACCCCCCAACCCACCCTCGAATCGTTATTTTAATTGTATAATAACCGATATCATGCTACTACTTCGAAAGATCCTTTTAAGGTATAGATGATGTCTTCAAGCACCAAACGTAGGTTCGAACTTGTACGAAGTGCGTCTTTCAAAAACCACGAGAGGTGAGGAGGTGGGTGGGCTCTGTTTTGGTTTTCAGATTAAAAGATGACAGGTCTGGGGTCATTTCTGAAAGGTGACACGACATAAAGTGCACAACGTTTGCTGCTATTGGCGTGCCGTAGGAGGGACAAGATGACAGATCGGGGACATTCATCTCAAAGTGTATGTGTGTATATATTATTTGCTGCCAGCGATGTCAACGCGTGAACCCGATCTTTCTTCTTTCTTACATTAGGTGAGGACCAGGTACAGGATTTTTTTTTACACGAACTTTAGGCAAGAGGAATGGAGGGGGTGGAAGATGGTGTGTGTGTGTGTGGTGGAGGGGGGGGGGGAGAAACCAGAATAAAGTTGCAAGAAAAAAGAATGTTGATGTAATAGTAGAAAACAGAGATGACAGTGAGTAAGGGATGAGATAGAAGGGAGCGGAGGTAGGGGCGGGAGGAGGGGGGAGGAGCAAGAAGAAACAAGAATAAACTAGCAAGATAACAAATTAATGTTTATGTATTCGTAGAAAACAGAAGTGTATTGAAGGGGGAAAGGGGGACGATCATTGTTGGAGGTGCTGGTGACGGTAATGCTGCTGTTGTTGCTGTTGTTGTTGTTGTCGATGTTGTTGTTGTTGTTGTTGTTGTTGATGATGATGATGAAGATGCTCTTGCTGTTGTTGTTGTTGTTGTTGTTTTTGATGCTTTTGTTTTTGTTGTGTTGTTG
>NW_004798135.1:219392-223968 GCF_000002075.1 Aplysia californica | reverse complement strand
GACAGACAGACAAACAGACAGACAGACAAATAGACAGACAGACAGACAAACAGACAGACAGACAAATAGACAGACAGACAGACAAACAGACAGACAGACAAATAGACAGACAGACAGACGGACATACAGACAGACAGACAAAGAGAGAGACAAACACAAACACAAAGACAAAGACAGCGAAAAACCACTGCTGTAAAACCATAAATTAACACACACATAATCTATTCTAATAAACGTCACGCCATCCCCCGACCACCAACCAAAGATTCTCTACAACTACTAGTAGAAAACCTTTGCACCCACCTTCTGTGAGGTGAGGTTCCCGGACAGATGTAGGCCCACCATGAGCCCAGCAATGCCCACCATGCCGATCAGACCACCGATGATGGCCCACTTGAGGAAACCGCCGAAACATCCCTCCGATGGCTTCAGTGCTCCTGCCTGGAGGAAAAGAATGTGTAAAAAAAAACAACTTAAAAACAAAACAAAAACAAAAACAAAAAAACCCAGCAACCGAAGAATACGTGAGTATAGCGGTTTCAACGCTCGGAGAAAAAGAATATGCAAAGAATATTTTTTTTTAACAGAAACAAGAGGGGAAAAAAATTTGAGTAAAGCTGTTGAGAGGAGAAAAGGAATATTATGCAAAGAACTTTAAAAAAGCTAAAATAAAAACAACAAAAATCTAAACAAATGGAAAAAAACAACAAAACACTGTGACAAAATATTATGAGCCGCTTCTCGAATGTTGAGGTAAGAGTGAGTTCTTCTCTTTGGGGTAAGACCTTTTATCCCATACACTTAAGAAAAGGGTTGTAATTTGAAGCCAACTTAATCGCAGTGAAATTGTAAATTTTAGATCAATTTTCATTTGGAATTTGTGTCTTTTTCCATATTCTTTTTTTTTCTGTTGCTATTCTGTTGGTGGTGATGGTGAGGGTATAGGCCTGGTGGTGGTATTCTTGTTAATGTAACTGTTGCAAATGTTGTTAATGGCTCGAATAATGGTGGTAATCATGGTGATGGCGGTGCCGGTGTTGTTGTTGCTGCTGCTGATGTTTTTGATGTTGTCTTTATTCATGTTTTAGTCTTTAAGATGATGGTGTTTTTGGTTGTGGGTTGTTGTTTTTTTGGAGGGGGGGGGGTTGGTTCGTTTTAGGGGAATAGTTGACGCTACTTACGATGATGATATTGCTGTTTTGTTTTCTGGGATTTTGCTTTTTTGCTATTCATGATACTATTCACTGGTAAAGTCTTGGTTGACATCTTGTTTTGGTAGGTCTGGATACAACTGTTACACAAAGACAAATTCTATTCCTTTTCCTTGCACTACCTGGTGTCTTATTTAAGGGGGGGGCTACACCCCCAAAATCAAAATTCGGCTCAAAATCATGGAATTTGAGTTGTAGGCATATTTAGCTTCCTCAGCCTCTCCTACAACTATTTCATGGCACCGGATTTTTTCCCATACCGGGCAAGTTTGTAACCGCCATTTCCTCATAAAGTCAGTATTTTATTTTTCTTTATCGGCTGTTTTCTCAAAAATGCTACTTTTCTCTATACTTTTTTGAATAACTCCACCATTTTTCATCCCATCTTCATGAAATTTTCACAGAATGAAGAGAAGAGGTAATACTAAAAATTTGTCTGTTGAATGTTTGATATATGGAATAGATTTTTGTCGGTGGTGTCTGGAGTGTGGGTTTTCACGGATTTTTCGCGAACTTGAATGTTACCTCTGGAAAAAATTCATTAAAGATTTTCTAATTCGATTAGGAAAAAAACAACAGACAAATTTTTAGATCTGATGTTTGTGCACACGTATGCAAAAAAACAATCAATTTCCACGAGCGATAAGTGCGGTATTCATTACGTAAGACATGTCAATAAAATCCAATATGGCGGCGTATCCATGGAAACGAAACTTTTTTCTCAAATTTGATTGCGGATTTCATGACTCCTTACTATGCTTGTTATATGTGTGAAATTTGGTAAAATTCGGTCCAGTATTAAGCGAGATAGCCTCCACAGGTGTAGCTCCCCCCCCCCCCCTTAAAAGCCCAGCCCCTCCTTCCCTTCAAAGTACCTTCCTGGTGTCTAACAGTACTGTAAAATTATAAATTGTATTTCTTTTCCTTGCACTACCTGGTGTCTTATTTAAAAGCCGAGTCCTTCTTTCCCTTCAAAGTACCTTCCTGGTGTCTAACAGTACTGTAAAACCTTTACACAAAAAGCCACTTACTTCCAGCGAGGAGCGATCGGACGAGTTTGTAGGGGGGGGGGGGTATTTGAGGTGAAAACGTTCAAAATCCATCATATTTCTCTACTTAGTAGACAGAAAATTAACTTCTTCCAGGCTGGAGCATTTACGCTTTTGACCTAATGACATAACGAAAAGAATTCTCGTTTTTTCCACCCGCCAACCTACACCGACAGAAGCTGTTAATCATCCACACCTCGCTTTACCTTTTGTTTACAGCAACTGTAAAATAACTTCTTCCGGACGATTTAACTTTGCGGCGAGGACAATTAATTAATTCAAGCAATGTGTTACTGAGTCCAGTAATTATTTACCTGTCAGTTTAATGGCCCTGTCTTGGTTTGTTTTTCGTCCAGTAGCCTACTTTTGTTTTAAGTTCGGTTTTGTTTGCTTGAGTTAACCATCTCTCTCTCTCTCTTTCTCTCCTTCTCTCTCTCTCTCTCTCTCTCTCTCTCTCTCTCTCTCTCTCTTTTGTCTATATCTCTTTTTAATCTCTCTCTTTCTTTCTCTTTCTCTCTTGCTCTCTCTCTCTCTTTCTTTCTTTCTCTCTCTTTCTTTTTTTCTCTGTTTCTCTCTCACTCTCTCACTCTCTCACTCTCTTTCTCTTTTTCTCTCTCCCATCCATCTATGTCTCTCTTAATTTCACACTCTCATTTTCTAACACACGTATCCACACCCGCGCGGGTATACACACGCAAACACACACACACACGCACACACACACACACACACACACACACACACACACACACACACACGCACGCACGCGCTCCAATATACACATACACACATATTGATGCACACAACAAAAACACGTGGGCCCAAAAAACCACAAAGATCGACTGGCATAACTGAGACATTTTTGTTTTTTGATAACGAATGTTGCAGTCTGTGTGCTAGCTTGAGATGTCTTTCTAATTATTATTTGAATTAAGTCCCTCCGCAGTTTCTACTGATCATGTTGTTGTTGTTGTTGTTGTTGTTGTTGTTGTTGTGTGTATGGTAGTCTATCATTCTTTGGAGCCTCAAAGAGCGTGCTCTTCGCCAGGGTCACCGCCTCTCTTGGGTAGCTGCTGGTGAGGCAATCCAACCTCCCTGAATCTTCCCCAAAGTGCACCGCGGACCTCCGTGGCGGGGCATCTCTGCAGCCAGTGCTCCAAATCTTTGGGGCTCCTCGCTGTACAAAGGACATATTGAGTCCGGCGTGTTGTCGATTCCATGTTTGTATGCCAACAGCCCAGGGAAGTGACCAGTCCTGATTTTAGCCAGTACTGACTGGTCGCCGCAGGACCTTTTTTGTGCCTCCCGTTTTGTGGATAGTGCCCCTCATACTTCCTTCATCTGCTTGGGGGAGATCGGAGTGTCTTTGGTTAAGTGTTGTTGTTGTTGCTATTGTTTGCTTTTTTGTTTGTTTGTTTGTTTGTGAATGTGTTTGTTTCAGTAAGAGTTTTACGGCACTTCCAACACAATTAAGTCATATAAGTGTCGAAGATTATAGCTGTCACACAAAAAGGAGAGAAGATAAGGACGATATAATATGTACGAGTATGATAGGAAAGAAGGCGCAATCCACGCCAGAGCACCGGCCGACCACCCGCTGTTGTTGTTGTTGTTGTTGTTGATGGTGATGGTAGTAGTGGCAGTGGTTGTGTTCTCATTACATAGTGTAATTCTTTTATTGGTTTTGTTATTATTATTGTTATTGTTATTGTAGTTGCTGTTGTTGCTGTTGTGTTTGTGGAGGTGGTGGTTTGAAGCTTGGTATATTGTGCTTTTGCTGAACTTGTAGTGGATACTACTACTAAACTATATACCCCCCCCCTCCCAGGGCGGTGCTACTGACTGAAGTTTCTTTGGGCTTGGGCCATTCCCAAAGGGGGGGTATTAACATGTTCTTATGCACAGTAGAATTGTAAATTGGCTGATTTATCAATGTCATGTCATTCTGTGCCGGCACAACATGGGGAACTGCAGCTTTTTCTTTCCTCGTCCTTACTATCGTCATTTTTTCTTCTACTTCTTTTGTATGTTTGTCACTCTCTTGTGAACTGCTATTTCCGGGGTGCTTTTATAGTCGAAGTAGACTTTGTGCTGTTGAGGCTAGAGAGGTGAGCAGAGTAAGCCTGATTCCCTGCTTGGACTTCTTGGTTGACATCCACCCCTTGGCGCTCATATGACCTGAACTTATGCAGTTGCGATCGCTGTTTAAAACTCAACTAAAACTAAAGACTATGCATTACGACTGCTGCTGCCGGTGCTGCTGCTACTACTACTACTACTACTACTACTACTACTACTACTACTACTACTACTACT
>NW_004798135.1:218033-219292 GCF_000002075.1 Aplysia californica | reverse complement strand
GGGGGGGGGGAGAATTGTTTATTTGTTTCTTGTCATATTCAGTTCTACCAACCACCAAGACAAACGATTATTGAATGTTTACAAATAAGACGTTTGATTCAAAATGCAGAATATGTATTACATGAACATAACATGTATACTACAGGCTATAAATCCCATGTCGAATGAAAACACACAGGAGGCTACAAGACCGTGCACGTGGCTGCTGGGCTCTCATTTACCACCTAATTACATTGTACTTCTTTACTTCTTTTCTATGACACCCGATGTACAAATTAGTTTCAATAAAATGAGGAAGAATTTTGCCGTTAAATGTTCCGTAAACTTCAACTCAGCGACAACTATTCATTTTGTAGAATAAGTGAGTTTAAATAACTGGCGTTAGGGGTACAATGGCAAAGCTCTTTAATTTACAAAGTTTTAAAAGGAAACAAAAACGATACTAAACTTGAGGAAGATAATATAATGGTGTCTAGCTTCTCGTCTTCTGTTGGAATGCAGAAATTAGGAGGATCTTGAAGGAAAAACTCCAATCTGCCAGCCACCAATATGATTTATCTAGACCACGGTTTGCCACCCTGAGCGATATATGGCACACAAGAAGGCTATTTGGTAACTTGTCATTTTAGCGGGCGGCAGGAATCAATTGAGTAGTGACTGAGTGACAGGTACATGTACATAATATAATTTGTATACATGTATTATTTAATACTCTGAAACACCTGTAATGCCTACATGGGCAGTAGACCTACGAAAATTTTAGCTTCGGCATTTTAAAGATGGCAAAAGTGGGCGTTAGCTATGAAAAAAAAAGGTAGGCAAACAAGCACTGATCTAGACATACCTTGTACATGTATATTAACAAACTATAAAGAGGAAAGGGGGGGGGGGCACCTGCCGATGAATGTATTTTTCTGGGAAATCCCAATGTGTTTTAAAAGAATTGGTTTGACAGTGACGGCAATTTGGGGGAAACAGTTCGTCGTGTACGTGTTGTGTGACTATTGCGTGACTCAGGCATGCGTGGATTCTTCTATCTATGCGCTATCCATGATTCTTCTGGAGACCAATCCTTCGCGGATAGTTTGGACCGGGTGAATTGCGGTCAGGACCAGAAAGAAAAGAAGCCTAGACACCAGCGGGGTGACACTGCAATCTTGGCAGTTCTGCTTTGTTTTGATAAACCTGTGCTTACGCATGTGTCTCTATCTATCTATCTATCTATCTATCTATCTATCTATCTATCTATCTATCTATCT
>NW_004798135.1:215266-217933 GCF_000002075.1 Aplysia californica | reverse complement strand
GAGAGAGAGAGAGAGAGAGAGAGAGATTCCGAAGAACAGAGAGGGTATGGGTGCTAACTGGTTTTTCCTCATGTTGGGTTTCTTTTTTTTTGTCTTTGGTTTATTTGGGGGGGGGAGAGGGATTTTTGTGTGCGGTTGTTTTTTTTAATTGTTCCTTTCTTACGTTTCTTTAAGGGCGGGGTGGTTTTGTTTCTTGATATTTTTGTTGCTGTTATTTCTGTTATTTTATTAGGAAAATGTGGAGCATGTGGGGGGTGGGGGGGGTATCCTTGGTGATAAGCGAAAGACCATTCTGTCCCTTCTGTGATTTTCAAGCTGCACCTCAAAAGTTGCATTGTCTGCTTTTATTTCATTGAGATTTATGTTCTTTTTAACTAACAATCCACTTTCTTTTTTTTCTTTTTTTTTTAATCTGTCGTTTCTCTTCGTCCAGCTGTTTTTACTTTTCTCTCAACTGACTTATTTCTTCACTTATAGTTTTGCATAGCCAAATTAACAAAATAAAGCAAAAATATTTTTTAGAAAAATGGGTTCACAATGTAGACCTATAAGAATGTTGGCAATTTGTGAAAACATTGTTGTCAGAAAACAAACAGCAGCAATGAACAAATCTTAATAAAATGTAGTTGTAACCACAATATCATCTGTGAGGACAATCAAAGACGCCGAATTCTTTTAAGAATTCAGTTTGGACCAATTTAAATTTTTCATGGCGGAAGATGTCCAAGAAAGAGAAAACAGGCAAAACATGGTTAACTGACCTACAAGATATTGGACACGTGTACGAAATGCCAGACGGTATCTAAATGAATAGGTCTAAACTATAAGTGATTGGATTCATTATTTATAAACATTAAGTTATTGGTGATACTGGGATCTACATATAGTTTTAAGATTTAGTTCGTTTTATCATAACTTGTTTAATACACGATATTATCTTAGACAATGAAAGACTACACGTAAAACTTGGTATATGATATAGCAGTTATGTACTTCGCTGTTGCACGTAGTAGAGCCGGGTTCGATTCCAGAGTGGGGAGAATATTTATCGAGTATCTTGGTCTTCCTACTTGGATGTTGTACCGTACCCCTCTCAGCCTCGGTTAGCCCTGACAGACAGGGTCGAAACCTGCAACCTTAGTGATCTAGAGCGTGTCGATGGAGGTGTAGAAATACTTACATTTCAAATATGCCTAAACTTAGTTTTAGTAAGAGTTTTACGAGACTTGTAACACAATTAGGTAATTTAAGTGCTGAAGATTAGAAGTGTTACAGGGGAGTTGCAAACACAAAAAGAAGGCGGAGAGATACGGACGATATATTATGTTTGTTAGGAATGAAGGAACAAACCACACCAAAGCACCAACAAATCACTCACAAATCCGCACAAAAAAGACCCAGGTGGTCCATAAAAAACAGACAAGGCATTAGCTATAACGGGACAATTGACACAGTGACCCTTCTGTGACCTTCTGTCCCAACTGTTTCGTCAGCTGAAGATGTACAGGCTGTGGTCTCTTCCGTTGGGCTGTGTAGATCATGTCTCTGTCTTGCACACCTGGCCCCCGCCTCTTAACACTTCTCTCTATTAATTAATTGTTTAAGTCGTGAAATGTGTGTTGTCTCATCAACTTTTAGAATTCTACTTCTCAAGACACATCACGGAAAGGTACTCCCGAGGAGATAAGAGAGTAAACGTATAACATAATTGTATCTTTTATGTCCTTTGTGTGTTTATGTTATGCTGTTGTTTTTGTTTTAATTGTATTTTGTTCCTTTTATTTTCTTATTGTAGCTGTGTTCTTGATATCTTGATGTTTTTGTTTTCTGTTCGTTGTTTGGTTTGTTTTGGGGGGGGGGGGTTCATCGAGGATTGATGATCTTGGCCAAGAGTAGGGACAGGGAATATGAGTTTATTACTGTACAAGAAACAAACTAGAAGCGGGCTTTATATATGTACGGTGTGGTGTTTCCTTCTGATGCCTGTTTCTACAAGATACGACTTTCAAAGGATAAATTCTCTTCAAGATCATGCACAATCAATACCTTCCGCCGAAATCCCCCATAAAATCCCACTTCTAAACACAAACATCGACGAACAAATTATTAAAGAAGAAATGCCAGATCTTTGCCTCGTTAGTCCATAAGTCCATTGGCAGTTTCTGGAGGGAGTATTTTGTTATTGGTTTGTTTGTTTGTTTGTTTGCTTGTTTGTTTACTTGTTCGTTTGTTTGTTTGGGAGGGGTGCTTTTGGGGGGTTTTCTTTTTTTTCTCTTTCTTTTGGCTAGGACAGATGAGACACACAGAGAGAGGGGGGTGTATACTGTTTGTTTCGTTTTGATTTCTTTTTCTTAAAAGGAAAAGGGGTTCTACTTTTTATTTCTTTTTGTTTAAGATATCCTCTTGTTCTGCTTTTTTCTATTCATTTGGGGAGGGGAGATATGTGGGGGGGGGGGGAGAAGAAGTGTGTAGGAAGAGGGGGGGAGGGGGAGGGTTAAGTGCATAACACATAATTTCTTTCACAATGGACAACGAATATGATACGTCACAAGGTAGAGCAAATCTGAAAGGAAACTGTACAAAAGTTGGGCACATGGGGATGTATAGGTGTGAGAGAGGAAGAGAGAAAGTTGTTGACAAAGAGAGAGAGGGAGAGAGAGAGAGAGA
>NW_004798135.1:210786-215166 GCF_000002075.1 Aplysia californica | reverse complement strand
GAGGAGTGAAAGGCGGCTTTGGGCCTTGGAAAATTAATTCTGTCATAGTAAGGAAACACGCAACTAACGAAACAGTAATGTGTTAGAGTAGGCACCGCCCGGCACCACCATATCAATATTGCTTCAGGGCAGATGTTTTCTACCTACTTCTTCTATCGATTTTCTTTTCGTTTTTCAGTGGCTTAATGGTGGCACCGTCAGCTCAGTTGGTAGCATGCTGGACTTGTATGAGCTTGACCCTAATTTGAATTCCTAAAGGGGATTTCTTGAACTTCTACTGCCTGATAAGTTCCCAAGACAGTCCGCCCATTTGGCTTGCTCCTGTTGGAGATTGACATTATAATTTTAGCCAAAGGCCCTGCCTCAATAGTAACTTTAAAGTCAGTACTACTTGAATTGGTTGTTTTCGTTGTATACAAAAAGAGGAAAAGGAGTGGGGTGGGAGGGGGGGGTATTGACCCTGTACCACTGGATAAATTAGTTGCTTGTAACCAAGCTGCTGTCTGGAGATAGGCCGATCTGCGTTGGACCGCGTCACGATGTGTGTGAACTTGTGAAGCAGGCCAACCTCGTCGCAACCTCGTCTGCCGGCTGCCGCTGCACTCGCGACGACAGACGAGAAACAAGGTGGTCCTTTTGTCCAGTGCTTCGACATTCTTCAGAGTGTCGCTTGTTGTGCAAACAGCACTCTATGTCTCTTCGTACACACGAATGTTGCAGGCCCTGTTAAACTGATTACTGTGGAGCTTGACCTCATTTTTCAGGTAAATTTTTGACTTAGGACTTTTACATACTATGTGCCCTGTATCGATCCTGGCCTTGTTTTTTCGGTAATAGAGTTATAGACTTATGGGTAGATCTAGATTCTAGATATAGATCTAGATCTAGTTTGAATTATTTGTGTACCTTGGTCTGGCTTTTCATGGGAACTAGATCTAGATCTAGATCTAGATCTATACTGTTCATGCGTTGTTGTTGTTTTTTTTGTTGTTTTTTTATTGTTGTCGTTCTCTAAAGTAGACTTTCTTGTGCGTTTCATTCTCATATTTATTCTTTCGACCATCTCACGATGTTTGGGGAGTTTTAGAGGCTATCCGCCTACTTGACTTGGTCTCATTGGAGACGTCTATCGTCCTTACCTCTCCTTTTTTTTTTTTTTTTTTTTTTGTTGGTCTGTTTGCTACTCTCTTGCAACGCCTCTAATCTTCGGTTTTTACATGACCGTATTATGTTGCGAGTGCTGTAAAACTCTTACTAAAGAAAAAAAAAGGGGACAGGCGGTAGACCTGCTTGCGGTACCGCCTTCCAAATTTTGTTGTAAGAGTCGTAAAACCCATGTAATGTCACATTCTTGGGCGTCGGTGGCCTAGTGGTTAGGCTACCGGACTTGTAATCGTGAGATTGCGGGTTCGGGGGTTCGAGCCTCAGCTATGTCTGACGTTGTGTCCTTGAGAAAGGCACTTTACGCGAATTTCTTATTTTTGCTCGGTCCTTTCGTAGATGGACGGAACCCCCCGGGGCGGTGCTACTGACTGAAATTTGAAATGTCTTTAGGCCATTCCCAAAGTGGGGACATTAACATGTTCTTATGCACAGTAGATTTGTAAATGGGCTGATTCATCAATGCCATGCTCATAACTGTGCCTGAACAGCAACGGAGAACTGCTGCTTTTTCTTTCCTAATCCTTACTATCGTAATTTTTCCTCTACTTCTTTTGTATGTTTGCCACACTTGTGACCCGTTATTTCGGGGGTGCCTTGATAGTCGAGGCAGACTTTGTGCTGTTGAAGCTAGAGAGTAAGCCTGATTCCCTGTATGGACTTCTCAGTTGACATCCACCCTTTGCACTCATATGACCTTATGCAGTTGCGAGCGCCGTAAAAACTCTACTAAAACTAAAAACTCAACAGGAAATGGACGTTAACTTCGGAGGTGCCACCTCTATAAGAGCATAATAATGTTAAAAGGGGCGTTAAACCTATCACTTCACCATTTTTCACATTCTTGGTGGTCGTCAGCTGGGGATGAGTATTTCAATTAATCCAATTTCACTTATTATGTTTTTTGGGGGGTTTTCCATCATCACGCTCTAGGCGAAATACCTCTGCCCAGCCGTTTTTTTGTTTGTTTGTTTGTTTGTTGTTGTTGTTGTTTTTGTCTACCATACTGATCATGGGGGTTGTGCATTAAATCATTTTTTCATGGAAATGCAATCGGAGATTTTCTAATTTAAATGTAGCCTATTTTAGTCTATCAGTAATCAAATATTTACCGCTTCCCTTCTACTTCCATAATTTGGAAACATCATCGCAGTCAAATTCACCCATAGACGTTCGGTAAGCCTTATAATTTAAATAAAGGTCAGTGAAATCACCAATGAGCTGAGTGCATTGCACTACACGCTTGAATGTGTTTCATTGCCACCTGAGTACCCTCTTCCCACCTTTTGGGCTCAGTTCCAAGCACTGATTATATAAGTTGCAATAACTATCAGACTTCTTGATTACCCTGCCAAACAAGTCAGCCTTCACCCCTGATCCAGATCTATCTCTGGGGTTCCCATTGCGGATGGGATCGGGTCGGGTCGGGTCGATCGCCGTCTCGTCGCCTGAAAACAAACGCGTTTGTTTTTGAGGCGACGAGTCGGGCGCGATCGGTTTGTGCCACGATAGCAGCTTTGCGCCCTCACCCGACCCGACCCGATCCCCAATGCACACCCCGTTGGGTTTTTGACTGTGGTCCTGCACTTTTATCGGCGGCTTGTATATTATATATGACGAAACAGAGTAGCTATATTGCATGTTGTTGGGATATATTATAATAGATACACGTAGTTTTGAAAAGGTGGATAGAGCAAACATACTCGTATGGGTTGGCAGATGGATGGAAAGATTAATCGGTTGTTTATCAAGAGTTGTGTTGGTGTGTGGATAGGAATAATAATAGGAGCGAGGCAAGGATGTATAATAGATGAATACAAAGAGATAAATGGATACGTTGATGAAATGCTGAGTATAGAAATATGCAAAATGGGTCTGTGGAACGGGGGGAGAGGTAAAAAGGGAAGAATAGATCAGATAAGTAAGGAAATCAATTGGAAAAAGACACATATATATATATATATATATATATATATATATATATATATATATTGACAGACAGTCCGGCAGGTGATGGGTTTGTCAAAGGGCTGAATCCACTTTGCGGCAAAACGGCATTTTTTTCAAAATCATATCCACTTTGCTGCGAAGCATTTTTTCAAAAATCACACCCACATCCACATTGCAACAAAACGTGTTTGAAAGAATAAAAAGTTGCAATCCACTTTCGGCCATCAGTATCGATACTGCGTATTTCTGAATTGTCATGGATCTGAGACTGGCAGTTTCTAGAGGCCAATTTTAACTACAGTTTTTTGTTTTGTTTTGTTTGTAAAAACGTGTTTGAAAGTTTAACTTTTCATGTCATGTTCGAGGCCCGTTGCAACGAAAAGTTTACTTTAAAAATATCGAGACTGGTCTCTGAGAAATAGTATACTTTTTCAACTCTCTGAAATGGTTGGGGTTTTTTTATAATGGCTTATTTGTAGGGAATCTTGGAATATTTTCCCACATATAAAAAAGAGGAAGTGTGTCTTCCATCAGAGGTAAATGTAAACTGTTTCATATAATATGCACAGAAGAGATCAAGTAATGGGCGTGAAGCCTTTCACAAACAGCTGAATAGTATTTGTCACCCTCCTCACCCTCGCTGCATACAACTTCCATGGCGCTACTCCTTTTCTTTTTCTCTCACTTTCTTGTAAGGTAGGCCTACTATCAAACTAAGATGTTCACATTCACATAATTATTGTTTCTTATTTCACGGCAGTTACAAGCTCGGTAAAAGTCAGTCTGATCTCTCTCTCTCTCTCTCTCTCTCTCTCTCTCTCTCTCTCTCTCTCTCTCTCTCTCTCTCTCTCTCTACCTTTATATCTCTCTCCCCCTCTCTCTCTCCCTCTGTGTGTCTGCCTGTCTGTCTGCCTGTCTGTCTGCCTGTCTGTCTGTCGATCTATGTGTCTCTTTGTCTGTCTGTCTGTCTGTCTATCTGTCGATCTATGTGTCTCTTTGTCTGTCTGTCTGCCTATCTGTCTGTCTGTCTGTCTGTCTGTCCACTGTTTACCTAACTATGTATCTATCGGTGAATGTAAATAATTTTCTCCTCTTTGATTTCTCTCATCGAACCAGTAATGTGAAATATGTGAGGCAGCGTGGTGGAATCAGGCTCTCGTCAATTTGTGTGCATGTAGAGTTATTGGTATCATCTTAAAACTTGTTCGCTTGCCTTTATTGGGATGAAAAAAATATCCATTTATCTTACATACAAGTCGAGATATTTGC
>NW_004798135.1:208789-210686 GCF_000002075.1 Aplysia californica | reverse complement strand
GCTCTTTCTCTCTCTCTCTCATTCTCTCTCTCACTCTCTCTCTCTCTCTCTCTCACACACACACACACAAACACAAACACAAACATTAACACATACACACACGCACACACACACAGTAACACATACGCTAATTGTCATCAGATGGGTGTACAGAGTAAAGCTTTTCTACGTGTGCACGTTCTCAAGGGGGTGTTGGAATATACATAAATGTGTGGCCTGTCTGTCAAAATGCTTTAAAAAAGATAGATTTCCTATCGAGACAGCTGGCAAGAAAAACAAGTCTTTTGGCAGGGAAAATAACATTTTTTACGCCTTGGTTCACAGTTCACAGCTTTCTTATTAACGCTAAAAATGTTTTTTAGTACAGCGCAGCCCCTTCACCATAGTGTACTGGACATAGCAAGAACGTTGTACGATTCCTGGAGGCTGTTCATTTAAAAATGAAATTGGGCTTTGGGAATATATTTTGATTCCCTTTTGATTGGACTTTGAAATGATAAAACAACGATAATATTATTTGATTTAGGTTGGGGTTGTTTTCAGATAATACTCATGGAGAAGTTACAGAGCCACATCCAGGGACACTTCTTTCTCTCCGCGACGAAGAGTTTTTGTTTGGGTTCTTTTGTTGTTGTTTTGTTTTGTTTTTTGTTGTTGTTTTGTTGTTGTTTTTCCTTAGAAATGGCGGCACAAAACTAGCGTAGTTACAGTTCTCTTTCAATATGCAGTCAGTAATATACGTAATATTATTAGTATGACAAAATCGCTCATGGTATGACCCATATATCCGCGGCTTACAACATAAAGAAAAGAAGTTTTGCCCTTGATTTAGTTCTTAATACATATTATACATTATTCAAAATTGCATATATTTAGAATAAATTCATTAGCAAACAGAAGAACAAAATGTTGCTGATTGGCTGCCGGATGCCATGCCCTGTTCCTGTGCTCTAAAAACCGAACAAAAAAAGTTTCGTTGCAAAATTGGGATACATTAGTGGAATCTATCGAAAATTAAAAGCTGAAGGATTCACTTCATTTTTCATATAGACCGGCCTATAGTAACCAGATGAAGTGTTTTGCTTAGTGACTGGTGGCGAAAAGAACAAGCTTTAAAAAAATGGCCTCTGTAATATGATAATAACAAGGCACTGGCAAAATAAATATGAGATTTGACCAGTAGATGCAAGAAAATATACCTCGGACGCAGAGGGCAATATCAGCCATCCGCAAAAACTTAAAACTGAAAATCCATTTCAGTTTCAGAACTTTCTATCTGTCCTGTGTATACTGGCTTCTATGGTATAGCGTTTATGCCTTTCGCTGTCGCACACAAGAGACCCGAGTTCGATTCCCGAGAGGAGAGGAAATTTTTACTGAGTATCTCGGTCTTTCTACTTGAGTAATGTGTCCATCTCAGCCCAAGTTGGCCCTGATAGGCCGAGTTGGAGCCCGCTTCCTCAATAATCTAACTTGTGTCTATGTGGGCGTGGACACATCTAATTTCGTTTGCTTGTCCAGTCTACAGAATGATGAATTTCTGAGACAATGAACAGGGAAGACGATGTTACCCGCTGCCTAATAGAATACTCTGCCAATTACACTGTAGTGCATGTAGTTAAAAAAAAGAGTCCAAATACTGTTCCATTCATGGAAGAAAAAAATTCTGAAAACAGTGCTCGGCGGTTTTAGCAGAAAGTGCACCGCTTCATTGGTTTTGCAGTTGGACACGCGCCGTTTTCATTTTAGTAGGTCAAAGGACTGTCTTTGAAAGTGAAAAGATATGAAAGAAAAACGAACAGAAGACTCCTCACCTGAGTACTCTGTTTAGGGTTGAAATAGTACTCATATTGTGGTGGTATTTTGTTGTTATTTTTGTTATTGTTGTTATTATTAT
>NW_004798135.1:202803-204350 GCF_000002075.1 Aplysia californica | reverse complement strand
GTCTCATCAAAAAGACGGGGATGCTCAAGAAGGAAAAAAAGAAAGAACGACAGACAGACAGACAGACAGACAGACAAAGAAAAAAACACTTTTAAATAATTCAGTAATTTATACGTTTTTGTTAATGGAGAAAACCTTTTCGCCACTCAACCTGAGTGAAAGGATCCAAAACTTCGACTTGAAACATAAGACTACAGCACCACCAAAAAGTACGATTTAAAAAAAGCGAAACAAACAACAAAACTATAGTACAAGTACAACAACAACCACTACAACATCTTCAACTATAACAACAAAAACAACTACAATTACAACAATAACTACAACAACAACAACAACAACAACAACAACAACAACAACAACAACAACAAAAAGCATTAACTACAACTGCAACGGCAACAACAACTACAACTATAACAACAAATAAAAGCAACAAATTTTAATACAACAACAAAAATAACTCTACTACACTAACGATGGCATGCTGCATGGCAATAGTATAGACAAGGAAAATGATAGGGACAACACTTTTATTAAAAATGTTCAATAATAGACTCAACATTAAAAGTTCTGTACCTACCTCAATATCCATAAAACCCATGATTGGTCCAAGTCGGTGTAGCTTTGAAAAGGTTCTGTCCTGTATGTCTTTGATGAGGTACAATATCCTTGAGCAGCTAGTTCTGAGGTGTCCTGTCCTCCAAAAGATTACCGAATACGAGACGCACACTCTCCGGAAAAAGTTGTTTCTCTCTCTTTTCAGTGAAATATCCCTTGCACGTTACGAAAAGAATGGGTATAGAATTCAATCAAACCAAATTTGAGCTCAACTTCCTTTTTTATTACTGATTATGATCATAATTAGCAATACATCTGAAGATTGATACTTCTCAATTTTAGTTATTTAAATGACCTCTTTACCCTGTTCTACGTAATTAAGTACAATATCCACTGAGAGAGGAGAGAGAGAGGAGAGGGAGCTTCTTTGAAGTATCTCCAGAGACAAGATCCTATTGCGCCTCGCGAAACAAAACGAAAGTTCTTATCGAGACAGGACTAGCCGGATCTGGAGATGGTTCTCCCGACGGACGTCGCTGCAAAATGGCGTGTACCTGGACTATTGTGAAGAGGAGAAGGGGAGGGGAGATATTATGAATGATATCTATCTACGCCAACCAAAGAAATCTGGGGATATGAAATGAAGCATTTCAGTCTTTTTCGAGGGCATGAATGCGCTGCTTAATATAGACTTATATGTTCTGTTAGTCACTATCCAACCATAGCTACATGAAAACCCACTTGCCTCGGCTAAAACTCCCAACCTTGACTTTGCTGAATATTTATTAGTAAAGGTTGTTGCCATGAAAACCCGTTTTCATTTGTTAGAGAATATTTCTGCACTGCACGCTTTAATAAAGAGAACCTATTTTTCATGAGGAAAACCCGCGAAATGTGCATACAACGCCTCCCAATCTGGACGTCCGAGCAGTGTCACAGGTAAATGGTGAGGGGTCGGGGAAGGGGGGAGTCGGGGAGTGTGTCGGAGG
>NW_004798135.1:199465-200651 GCF_000002075.1 Aplysia californica | reverse complement strand
CCCCCCCAGCCAGAAGACCTACGTGATGCCTTGAGAGAACACGAAAATGTCACGTGATGTCCTCTTTTAGAGAAATTTGAATTATTAGATAACCGGTAGAAAACATTGCTGCCGTTTTACATTTCGCCATACTCTGGTCAGTTCATGTCTGGATGTTGTCCGGCCAGCTTGCTTTTTGACCACCTCTGTTCCCGTGGCCACATCCTTCCTTCAATTTATTTTTCGCATTAATAATCGTACAGGGTGATTGGCCGGTGCCCTGGTGTGGTTTGCTCCTTCTTTCCGATCAAACAACTATCGTCTTTATCACTAATCCTTCTCTCTTTTATGCTTGTTGCTCTCTTGTAATACCTCTAATCTTCTGCACTTATATGACTTAATTTCGTTGCAAGTACCGTAAAACTCTTACTAAAACATAATCGCTATAGGCGTCGTCTTCCATAATTACGCCCGTAGTGCGCACTCATGTCTAAAGTTGTCAATCTTATGTGATAGATTCAAGATTCGCATGACTGTATCTTTTAATGAATTAGACAGCGTGACCTTTTGCTGCTGAGTTCACCATCCTGTTACGCCGTGTGGCCATGATGTGGAAAAAGGTCACGACACGGAACTGACGTCACAAGACAAACAATTAAGTAGAGAAGCTGCAGACGTTTACATCTGCAGATTAACAGGACACGAGACTGTCCCTGTTGACGAAATGTTGGCTGGATAAAACAGTTGACGCTTACAGAACGTAAGTGCTGTGCCTACACTTGTCTTCCGCACGACTTGGCTATCCTTTTTTCCCCCTTATTTCATATGACAGGACGGCGCAGACAACGTAGTGCGCGGAGAGACGGAGTACCTTTTTACGACAAGTCAGCACGACATCGGCCGCAGAAGAATCTAATTTACTAGCAACAGAGTAGGAATTAAGCTACGATGTAAAGAAAGAAAGAAAAAGACCACGACGCCTCTTCTATCCTCGCTCAGTCCTGCACTTAACGCTGCAAATTGTAACACATTTAGTTGGCCACGCTGATGACTTTTGAAGCTGGGAATAAATACTGCTTACTTGCTTGTTCTCCGTAAAAGAAATTTACAATAGTCGAGAAAAACTACTACTACTACTACTACTACTACTACTACTACTACTACTACTACTACTACTACTACTACTACTACTACTACTACTACTACT